>NW_010205028.1:41140-73288 GCF_000695765.1 Mesitornis unicolor | reverse complement strand
AAAGAAACTGTGAATCTTCTGCTCCTATGGATAAATGCTTCTGTCTTTTCTTTAGTGTTTCACAAGATATCAGCCTGTGAGCATGGATGATCAACTTGCATCTCACATACTGTATATATTTTTAAATGAGTGCGAAGGGAAGAGAGAACTATGAATTCCAAATTGGTCAGAAAGAACCAACTTCTGAAACAGGTTCTTAATATTCCCTTTCTGCAAAGTTTTGCAGTTCTAGCCTTGGTCCCCTCATACATGTGGCTACATAGGCTGTGAGTACAGCAATTCAGCCTTCCTAAAACACAGTGGGGAGAGTTTGTTCCCTATAGATACAGAGTTCCAGGTTTTTACCCCTCTCTTTTCTGTTTTTGTCGCCCAGTCACTGCCTCGAGGGTACCAGCTATCCCTATCCCTGCTCCCATGGCAACAAGTCTCTGTTCCAGCGGCAATGGCTCTGTCTCTTCATCTCCTGTCTCTGCAGCTACATTCTACAACATCGAAGTAGCTTGATTTTTCTGTCACTTCTTTCTTTCCTTTATTTATCAGGCCATCTGTACTCGTTCCAAAACCTCTACTGTGAATATGCTGTTTCTGTATGTGGCTATACTTTAGCAAAAATGAGTGAATTCAGGCCTGTTTTCTTTCTTCTCCCAACATACCCTGAGGTCTTCTCTTCTATGCTTGGCTGTCTGAAAGAAGAAAGAATTATTAATATTTTAAACATTGTCCTCCCACATTTCCATGGCAGGATCAGCACGAATTAAATTGGAATCACAAACATTTTAAAATGTAAATTAGATTAAGAAAGGTTAGAGTTGTATGTGCTTTAAAAACACTCCAGCTGGCACCAGACTCATTTTTGTAGGCAGTTTATGCTCAGAAAAGAAGAGGTGAATTTTTCAAACAATTTGCTAACACCAAATGAGAAAAAGATTTTAGAAGAACCATTTCCTTTCTTTTTTGGTTGGTTTCTTAATATGCTGGAAAGTATTTTATAACACAAAATATTCATTTGGGGACATGATTCAATTGTGCAAACAAGCCAGTAACAGCTAACAGTTCCAGAATCAATATGCAGCCATTTAAGAATACCAAACGTACATGGACCAAAAATGACAAAAAAAAAAAATAAAAGGAGAGAGGATAATAATTTAATCATAGAAAAGGGATAAAGATCCAGTGGGTAAGTTATAATTCCCAGGGACAGGTTAACAATCAAATTATAGGTGACATTAAATGACAGTAAACAATTTGTTGACTTGTGATTGTTTGGAATAAAACAACACTGCTGCTGAAGAATACATCACTATACTTTACAAAGTCTAGCAAGTTTTCCAGTTTTGTATCCAGAATGCATCTTTCTGTGTTATTTCTTTTTATGCTACAAAGGTTTTGGGACCAGAAAGATCCCTTATCCTTAATGGGAAATACAGGATATTCAGTAATTGTCAGACTGCAGTCCCACATTGAAGTGGGGACTGCTATTGTGTTGATATTGAGTAACTTCTTTCTCCTCAAGTGCTGTCTTTGCATCTGTGCAAGTTGGAGGTGAACTGGCAAGAAAGCAGCTAGCTCCGCAGAGAAGGACCCCAGGATCCTGGTGGACAGCAAGTCAACATGTTGAACATGAGTCAACAGTCTGCACAACAAAAGGTAAAAAAAGCCCATACAGGGCTGCAGCAGCAAGAGCACAGCCAGCAGGTCACGGGAAGCATTGATTCCCCCTAAGAACTTACATGTGTGCTCACATCTGGATTGCTGCTGGCAGTATTGGGCTTCACTCTACAAGAGAGTTAACAAATTGGAGCAAAGCCAGAGAAAGGCTACTGAGACAGGAAGGGGCTGGGGCATATTGAGATGCTGAAGGAGAGGCTGTTTTATTAGCCAGCCAAGGAGAAGTCTAGAAGATGCTTTATTTCCTGTCTTTAGGTTCATAACAGGTAGTTATGGGGAAATAGAGGCAGTCTTCTCAGAGGTGTGCGCTGAAATGACGAGGGGCAATGATAAAAAGTTGCTGCATGAGATAACTGGACTTAAGGAAAAAATTCTTCACCAAGAGAATGGCTAAGTGCTGGACACATTGTCAAGACAGGCTGAGGACTTTCCACAGGGTTTTCAAAACTTGACTATGCCCTAATTAACTTATTCTAACTTTTGAGCTAGCCTTGATTTGGACAAGATAACCTACAGAGGTCTAGTTCAGCTATGATTATCCTATGATTCATGATCCTATGAATACCAGTTCCCTAGCAAGATGGATCTTTGCTGTTCTTTCAAGTTTCCCAGAATAGGAAATACTAAGAAAAAGAAGAGTACATAAAGGCAGACAAGCCCACAGAAATGGTTGATTCAGACTCTTGAGTAAGTCACTTAAACCATTGTAACTTTGGGCAAACAATAGTGCACCTTTGTGCTTCAAATCTCCTCCAGTAAATTAGAATGAATAATATTTCTTTAATTTTTTTCTGAGCAATTCATCTTTATGCATTCAGGTGGTTTTTTTACAAACTGAGCAAATCAGCTAGTGACCAGAGATGCTACAGTATTTCAACAATTGTGCATCCTGGTCAGTGTTGATATTAGTTCATAAGCAACATTAGAGAATACATGTGGGGAAAATGGGGGTAAATAAATGGTCCCAGAGACCTTTTTCCTAGATACGTAAACCTGCTTCAGATATGTCTGTGATCCAAATAACTGTTTTAATTATTGATAAGGAGTAGAAGCATAAGGAAACAAATGTCCTTCTGAGAATTCCTGAATTGATGCCGCAACACCTGTTCTGCCCTAAAAGAAAATGCTGTCCTCAGGCCCTTGCTTCATGGTCTTGCCTGCAGAGTGGAGGTGGAGTGCTCCACTGTATACTGAGACACTGTAGGTGGTAGGTCAGCACTGTGTAAATGTTCTGTGGTTAAAACCTAAAGATGTGATTTGTGATTATAAGCTTTAAATTGCCTTCCTGACAAAATATGCACAAGCTGAAAGCTTCTGCTCATGTAAAATTGTGATGGATTGCATTTTATTGGAACGTATTATGAATAGCTCTTTGATTTGAAACAATGAACCCTTTAAATGCCTTTAGAAATTGTGATGGGAGAAAGGTATTTGTCTCCCTCCATTGCCACCATCAGAGAGTGTCAAACCCCACCCCTATTTTTCAGGACACGCATACGGAAGCATATGCATTCGCTCACATATGCACATGATCACACTCAAATTTACAGAAAATTACAAATATATTAAGTTGAGTTTTTTGACTTGTTATTAGTTAGATGCCTGATTTTCAGAAATACGTCCAGTGCTAAGTACTCAGAATACATAGAATCTATAGAGATATGTCTATAACACAATATAGACACTGTATTTATATATATACGTGTACAAGATACAGATATTAAACTTAAAACATTTTATTGTCAAAGACACAGGATTTCTACAAATATTATTTTGTATCTTATTTACAACTTATTTAATTAATACCCTACTAGAATAACAGATACTACTACATTTTCCCAGGACTTCAGTGTATATGAATATACACATTTATTTATGCACATATACCTTTATAAATACCTTTGTATTTATTTATATCAAAAAATGTCATTGACATATTTCAAACATTTTTTTTATGCAGGGGATACTTGATTTAGTACTCCCAAGTTAAAAGGAAACATAAAATCAAGGGACTATATAACTAAGGTTATATTATTTCTTTACAACAGAGTCCTTCAAGAAAACTTTGTGCTTCTTATGTTTGTGTATTTGATATGAAAAGAAGGAAAAAGCAGATTTAAAACTGTTTGTGAAAGCTTGACTTTTTCTGGCTAAGGAGCCTTTAATGGCAATAGTTAAATGTCGAATATGATTATACAAAACTTCTGTTTAAAACTGAAAATAAAGTGGAGTGTACTTGTGAAGACTGTCTATCAGAACTTTAAAAAGTAGTAGTGCATAATTTATCAGTGTTAATAGCCTTAGGTGCATTTCTGAGGGAATTAACCTAAACAGTCAAACTATTTATTACATCACAATACATAAAATGTACTTTTAATTAATAAATGGACATTCTATTGCCTTTATGGCTACAACAAATCAATCTTTCTTTACCTTCTGTCTAGAGTTTGGGTTCCTTTAATGGGTTTTAATGGGTTTTATTCTATGCTTAGATAGCAAAGCTTATTCATTTGCTTCCTGGAAGACTTTCTGTACTTTGTGGCATAATTTCATAGTGTCTTTGGTACACTTCCACCAAAATATTGCTGTGGAGAAAAATAATAATGCTGCCTGTTACCCTAAAGCATTATTCATTATTCCTGAGATGACATGCTTGTTTCAACCCTACCTTGGAAGTGGTGAAGTTACTTTAATGTAGTTCTTGTTAATAGACTAAGTCTGTGAAGTCCTTCAGTTAAAAGATTTTATTGGAACAGCAGGGTCTTTCCAGTTCCTCTGAATGATTAATGGAGTATTTTGCTTGCATAATCTCAAGTCAGTTGACAAAGGAGATCTTTTCCACTATCTCACGCAGAAGTAAACTGTATGGACCTACTTCTGTACAATAAATGGAATAATTGCGTTGAGAGGTAATGAACAAGTATTTTGACATGACAAGTCCAGACCTGTGACCTGTAGTGCTGGAGTTTTTCTTCTTAAACCAAAGTTCCTTCATGACTGTTTCTGTGACGATATAATATCAGGCAGTATTTTATTTGCCAGTGTTTGACATTTAGAACATACAGTCAGCTAAAACAACTTTGTAGAAAGTGTAGCAAGAACATAAAGGCATAGTTTTTGGAGACAGTCGAAATTCTCAGTTCCTCTGAATTCTGAGAAAAAAAGATGAATAGTCTGAGTATGTTCAGAATTTCAAATAAACTACTTGAATTTGTTTATTGTCTTACGTCAGGCAGTTATTAAACTTTAGGAAAAGGGAAATTAAAAACACAGCCTCAGCAATGTCAGAGTATGAAAACCAGGAAGAATCAGGACCAACATTAATAATACTTATAAAACCATTACAATTTGTCATTTATCTACCTGTAGCATTTTGCCAAAGTATTTATGAAACTACTAAATAACAGTAATTAAACTGAATACATTCATTGAAACACTTTCCAAACAACACTCTTATGACCCATGGTATCTGCTTTGCTCCTTAGGATAGTTTTTCATAGGTAGCCCTGCTTAGAGGAATCTTAACACAGTCTTATGGCATATTCCAGGAAAGGAAAATGACTCTTTTACATCCCTTATAGTGCTATAATGATGTTAAGCACATATTAGATGCAGCTAAGTATCTGTCATAAAGGCTTTTCCCTCTGTTATGGGACTAAGTTCTGCCTCCACAAGAATGAATTAGAGTTTATTTTAACTGAGAATACAAAACACCTGTACATATGCATGCAGCCATTTAGATATAGATTAATCCTCTTTGGAGGAGAATCAAATATTATGAAATTAAAATTAAAAATATATATTATGCATTTTTAAATAAATATAATTGTTTGAAAATGCGTGGAAACCTTAACTTAAGTCCTCATGAAAATATGAAGCTGCTATTTTTTTATTGTGAAGACTATGATATAATCCTTAAATAGCATACCACAAGACAAATGATAGATATGTGTCTGGTACAATACTATTATTAGCAGAACAGGGATGAATATGCAGAAACATAAAGAAACAGTAGTCCATAAAACAAGAAAATGTAGCCTGAAATACTACCACAGAAAAAATCCTTAACCCCTAAATCTCTTTTCCTTTTCTCCTCCTTTCTTTCGTCATTTCCATACCTAAAAGCAGATACACATCTCAAGTAATTAGATCCTTCTGCTCTTTCTTACTTCTCACAACTTCCCTTCCACTCTATTTTAAAGTGTCTGTGGCTCTCTACTATTTATGGATATTCAAATCTCTGCTTCTTTTGTAGAGCTCACCCACTGAACCAAAACCGCAAACCAAATTGACACCAGCTGTGATCCACATCCAAAAAAGTTGTTTCAAGAAGTTAACAAATAGCATTTTAGAATTTAACTCCCCCTTCTCAAACCTAAACAGGTGCTATGGCAAAACCTATATGTCATCTTAAAATGGTACAGAGCCACAGATCAAATAAAGAGCATAATACGTCACAGGCAGCATATATGGATAGAAGCCTGACTCAGAGAAGGAATTCTTCAAGTTTCTGCTTTTCTCTCTTTAACAATTATTCTTATTTTTTTCACACACAATTTTTGAAAGAAAAAGCATTTTAAACAAAATTATTACAAAGTAACTGCTTAGACCTTGTGGGTTTCTCTCCAAATAACAGTATATGAACAATAAGAAAGATGGAGGGAAATGGTTTTTTGAATATCCTCATGAAAGAATCATAGACTATCAGGTTGGAAGGGACCACAAGGATCATCTAGTCCAACCTCTCAAGGTAAAAATATAGTTTAAATTAGATGAGTCAGCACCCTGTCAAGCTGACTCTTAAAACTGACCAGTCTAGGGGAATTTACCATTTCCCCTGGGAGATTATTCCAGTCTCTGATTGATCTCATGGTAAGAAAAATTTCTTCTGGAGTTCAGTCAGAATCTCTCCAGAAGCAACTTGTGTCCATTACCCCTCATCTTTTCCATGTGACTTCCTGTGAAAAGGGAGTCTCCATCTTCTTGGTAGCCACCCTTTAAGTACTGGTACATGATAGGAAGTGTTTTGTGGCTAGGGTTTGGTCTTTTGTTGTTTTTTGGTTGGTTGGCTTTTGGTTTTTTTTTTACTTCCTGCAACTTCCAAGTAATACTAATGAACAAACTATAGTAAAAGATTGTGAGTCCAGTAGAGTAAAAGAGTTGTCTCCAAAGAAAAGGGTCAAATATACCTCTAGCTTTTATGATTGCAAATACAGAGTAGTTCCATTGGAAACTGCTGAAAACTCACCTTTGAAAATTTATTTGTCTTTAAAGCATTGCTCATTTTTAACATCTTCAGGCAAAATTAGCTATAGATAAAGTTCTGATTGTAAAGAATTGAGAGTCTGAATTTTGCTCACGTTAGACTTTACATAACCAAGGTAAGATTTTTGCAGAAGTCAGATTTTTTCATTATTTTAGGTCCATTCATACATACACTCTAAACCTTAAGGATCTGTGATGAAATTAAACAATATTTGTGATATCTTCCCAGTTCTTTGACTTGCTTTTTGTTACAGACAAATAAGTAGCTACATCGGTAAGTACCCCTATTAGTTACAGCTAATAATCTATATTTTGAAAAATGTCTTTTTCCTTCATGTCATCATAGATACTTTATAGGATCCCACCAAGGTGTTGATGCAAAGCCTATTGTGTGACTTCTTATATCTTTTTTCTTAATGTGCCGTATCCACTTTGAAGAATAAATTGGATTATCATCAGACTAACACCATCTACAAAACACTGTAAGAAGGTTAAACTCTCTTAGATGTGGTTTCTGGATACTTATATGAAATTATAAATGTTCCTGTTAGAAGGTTATCCTTGTACCCATAGATTAAGGCCACTGCATGAACATGCTCTTGCAAATCAATATTAATTAAAAATTATTATGATCAGAGAACTAAACAAAGGGCCTGTGCTACTAAAGAAAGGGTATGCCCCAGTGACAGATCACTGTTAAAACCGCTCATGCCATTGGGTGATATTTGCCATATGTCCAATGATTGATAGTAAGATTTAATGAGTTCTTACAAGCAATTAAATAATCAAGGGTTCCTGCTGTTACATGGCATAGCTTGATAGAACAGTGACAAATGAGAGAATATCTGCAACCTAATCAAAGGGACATATTTCCTTGGGAACAAAATAATATTATCCACCAGTGCAATCAAAGGACAAAAGAACACAGAAAGGACGCACCAGAATGAGATAAATTTTGTGCTCTTTTCATTATTCTGGCCATACAGTTTCCATTTATTGGATCCTATTAAATCAGAAAGAAAATTAGGATAGTTAAATATGTTTCATTTGTCATACACTGTTAGCTAGTGGGTACATATCCATATCCAGTCACCTTAGGTCTCCTTTCCCCGTGAAACACTACCTTGGATTATGTTTTCTGCATTCTTGTTTGGTATTTATTTCTATTATGATTATTGAAGTCTTCTTATAGTTTTGTTTTTGTTTTCACTTTAAGGGATACAGTAAAAGTCTTAACACTACACCAAATTTGTCAAACATTTTAGATTAATGAATTATTCTGAACATATGTATTTATGTTCTCATAGAAGTGTTCAAAAATATTAGTTTATAATAAAAAATAGGAAATCCACTGAATTAATTTTGAAATTGCTTGGATCCAGATCATATGTAGATTTTAATTTTAAAGAGTTATGCAGTTTTAAAGTCTGCATCTTAATGAATTTGCAGGCCCCTATACATTGTACAGTAGAAGTGAAGAGTTTTATACTGTGGCCTAGTGTGGCAACGCACTTGATTTTCTTCATTACTTTTTGCAGCCAGAAAAAGCCTTAGTGACCTTTAAAAGAAATTTAGAAAACTCAGGATTTCAGTGACTACAGACTGAAAATCACTAACAGACAGATTTATTTCCCCATTTTTAAGATACATACAGTCAACAGAATATAAATCAGCTTATTCTGAATTTTTAAAAAATATTTTACCTTTGTGATTAGGAAGAGTGATTAAATTATCTACCTGGGTCCTGATTAATCAGAATTTAAAAGCATAAACTTCAAACAGCCAAGCTGTCCCATTCAAATCAAAGTGTAAACTTCTGGCCCAAAAGATGTCAATAAAACTGCTTTTGACTTTGATGTCATTTTTCCTTTTATTACAAGTAAAGCTCATGCTTAAGTATTCTTTCAACATTCAAATAATTTCATTTTAAGATTAGCTCCACTGTTGATGTGGAACAGCATAATATTTTTAGGAGTAATTTGCTTTTCAATAGAAATGAAAATTTTTCATTTTTATTTCTGTCAAACAGAAATAAAAATGTTCCAAGACTAGGAACTGCTTTATGGCTGAAATTTTCTTTAGGAAATTTAAACATCAGACTCTAGTTCTTCTGTTCTATATTTCAGTTAGCTACCTGATGTGCAGGATAAAAGTTACAGAACTGCACTAAATAAAACAAGGTGCCCCTACTAATCAGTAAATATATTCAGATATGTGATCCATCTTTAGATTGTATAACACATGACCTTTCTAAATATATATTGAGGAGTGAGCTCTTTCTTGGTTCTGTCTGTGCTGTTTCCATGTGGGAAGGGAGGTGAGTTCCTCTGGAGCAGACTGACCCCAGGGCAGGTAGTTCCAAATCTGCCATGCTTTCCCAGAGCCCATTTCTCAGACTAGAAAGTAAGAAGGAGCAAACTGATGGGATGGTACATGTATGCTCCACAGTAAAAACAGTAATGTCTTTGGTAGCCAATATACAGAATTTTCATAGAATTATGGAGTCATAGTATGATTTGGGTTGGAAGGGACCTTTAAAGGTTATCTAGTCTAACTACCCTTGCAATGAGCAGGGGCATAATTTAATCTGTGTCTCCCACTTCCAAGATAATGTGCAAAACTGTCTTACCCACAAGGTGGATTTTCTTCTTCTTTTTTTCTTTTTATTTTTCTTTTTTTTTAGGGGGGAGCTTTATTCTGTTGCAGGATGAACACAAGTTGTAAAACTTTGACATTTTCACAAAACAGAATACTTGTTTTCCAGCCAGCTCTATTCAAAAGTGAGGGATGTATCGCTGATTCTATTTTTTTCACATACCAGTACATTTGTTTTGTTTTTCCATACACAGAGCAAATTTTTTCCAGAGTATGTAGCATTTTTAAGACATTAGTCAGATCGCTTAATGCCCTGATGGAAGACATTCAGATACTACACCAAAAAGCCAGTGCAAATAAAAAATACATCAAATAACTATAAAACTAAGTTAAAGAATTCAATAAGTAAAAAGCTTCTTAATTTTTTCAGTGATTTCAGTATATTTAGTACAGATTCTCTTATATTTGCATATGTAAAGATTTCTTAAGCTAATGGCATTTTAAAATAAAGTCTGACTATGGCAAAGACACAATTGATAAAATAACATAATTCTATGTTGGACTATGCTGCTGAAGTCAGCATTGATGAATCATGAAGGTGTGATAATGATGATTAAACTAAGGCATATTTCTAGATTAGGAAGATCTACTGAGTTTCTGTAAATCTTAAAAATATATTAATTTGTCTAGCCAGAATTTTTGCTTTGAGTTTTTATTCACCTCCAAATACTGCTTAGTCAAGAACTGCTTAGAATGTCACTGTGGCTATTTGGAGACTGGAGGGATCATGCCGCCACTTGGCCACACAAATGCAGCGTGACTTGAATGAGCCTATCAAATGATGTATCAGTGTGGTTTAACATTGGTGTCAGTGAGAGCATTGATGCATTGAGTCACATCAGGTCTGAGCTTAATCAGGTCTGAGCTTAATGTGATCTAGTGAAGACCAGCTAAATGAGTTCCATACATAGTCGCAAGACTCAACAGCTCTTACTAAAATAGTAACTTGGTTGTTCCAGAAAGCAAACAACCTCCCAAAAATCAGGGAGAGATATTAAGTTTTTGGCAGCATTAAATTCCTATGGACTGTTCTCAATCAATGAATTCACAAAAAGTACACACCTCATTAGATTCCATACAGATTGCAAAGCTAGCTATAATGTAAAAACAGGCAGACAGTCTGTCTCAATATTATTACAGGAAGGCTTGGTTAAATTAATAGCTTCTCATTGATTAAAAAATCTTGCATTTTACATGTTCTTAAGTTGGTTCCCACCATCACCTTTCAATAACAGAATATGAGTCTTTGGAGAAATGTGGTTGTATTGAACTACTCTATTGAAATACAAAGGTAGACAAAATAAGTTGTTTACATTAGCCTAACATTGTTTCCTGTCATAAAGTTCTGTCCACCTGAAAGAAAAAGACTATTCCATCAATGTGTCCTAGGAATTTGCTGTTTGTTAATTTTTATAATATTCCTAAGCCTGTTAAAAATATAGTTAGTTTGGAATGGTCACTGAACATGACTCCACCAAATCATTTCAGTCATAACTGCAATGAGAATTTTTTGTGTCTGTGTGGCACTTGTCATTGCAAACAACTCTCAGCTTTTGCCCATTCTTAACTACTGTACTAAATCCAGCTAACAGTGATAACACAGGTTCTGATCCACTAAAGTGCTTTTCAAATCACCCTAAGGACCCAAGGTATGACTCTGCAGAGTTCTTTGCTAGGGTAAGGATTTGATGCCAGTCATATCACAAACAGTCCATCAAAACTCTTCTGAGAGCTTCTACATTAACCTGTCCAAGTGTGTTTCATTGGCATGAAAGCATTCATTGGAAGACTTCTCAGTGCCAGAAGTCTGTCTAATCTGAATTGAAGTAGTACAAGCCCACAGCACTTTTTAAAAAATGTAAAATGTTGTGATTGATTGCCCCTGTACTTTTTGTACTTGTGCAAAATTCATCTGCACCACAACCATTCTTATGGGTCAGGTGTTCTTCCACCAGTCAAACAGTGAAGGAGGGATCAGATGCCTAAGTATGATAATAAACTAAGAAAGAGCTGTGTTTCAAGAATAATGTTGCTTCTTGTTTTAGTGCAATACATATGTCATCTTCTCCTTTCTCAGCAGAAACAAGAAATCAATCAGTATCTTGCTGGGCATATGGCAAACAAATGGAAGCTTCTTGAGCAACTCTGGTGTGACTGGGGTATTGAGGTGTGCAAAAGACAAGGACGTTGACATTATGGGGGATGGACAGCTGGATTATTTTCCTGTATATCAGACATTGGGATGTCACAATAGTGCTTTCAAACAAACACTGATTTTGCACATTTTGGGGTTTTGGCCATTTTAGGGATTGATTATTAACAACAATTGAACTGGCTGACTGCAGATTTCGTGTTACCTCTGGGAAGAAACAGTAGGGTAGTGAATAAATGCAGAATCACTGCTAGCTGCTCCTCAGATTCCTTATCTGCATGGTTCATGTAACTAGTCTTTCAAAATATAAGCCTCAGCATCATCTAGAGATGGTCTGTGGTTTTGCCAGTAGAAATTTCACTATAACATCTAGTAGTTTAATTTATCCTTGGAAAAACAGTCCCTGTGTTAATTGAGTACATTTTGAGTCCTATCTTATAACTAAGCTTTTGATACATCATGTCATTCTGTAAAAATTTTTAGGGAAAAACCATCTCCTTATATTAGGATCACTATACTATTTTTCTCTGTTAACCACAGCTGTGTGTACACAGTGTGGAAGTGACACCTTTCTTTTCTGTACGGCTGAGCCCCTTCTAAGTTACGGAGGTCAAACTGCATGTCCACTTCTAGCTTTTCACCACACTGTGTGTGTGTTTGCTGACTCTTCTCTTTTCCTTCCTCTGTTTTTAAATCTTCAGAGTCCTGTAGTGGAATGAAAAGATGTTGCTTTGTTCTCAATGAATTCTGTGGAAGTATGAGTGAGCATCTATATTTGGAATAAACACAAACTATTATTAGACAGTTTTTGGAAGTAGTTGTAATTTATCTGCTATCAGGAGCAATAGAAATCCATATGGATGATAAAAAACATAACCAAGGCAAGGTCCTTCCTGTGTCTGTTGACAACTAATATGCACCAGGAGGGCAGTGCCATATGTTTGCATGTGTGTTACCGCAGGGGGCAGTGACATATGTTCACACGTATGTCACCCCTCTGGCCTGCTGTCATAATGCTGTCTCCCAAGGGGCATGCTCCCTCGAAAAACAGAAACAAACCCCACAAATATGAGTCTCTTACATTCTCTTTGTCAGCAAATTCTTTAAGACCGGTGCTGCTGTGTTGGTGAGGAATCAGAACAGCTGCCTCAAAACAACAAAGGCTTCTGTAGCCCTCTCCTATATCTTGTCAAGGTACTGAATGGCAAAGAAGGGAAATACAGCCACCCCACTAGAACACTCACATCTGCTAGAGCGCTTGTACCTGCTGAAATACTACACCTGCCAAAAACCCTGTGGATGGTAAACACTTGCTCCTCCCAAAATATTTCATCGACTGTCCTTCTTTTCACTTCCTTAAGTGCTGGACCTATCTTCACATCACATCATAAGCCACTCACAGGATTAAAAAAAAAAAAAAAGAGTATAGAGGAATGCCAAAGTGAGAGAGAATCAAAAATGTTTGTTCATTATACTTTCACTTGTAGTTTTTGTGGGTTAGAGAAGAACAATACTATTAGATTATCTTTACCATTCCCTTGTCAGTGCAAAATTATACCTTGCAATGTAATTTCTAGTGTTTTGTTCATTCCATTTAGTACTAATCCAAGCAGATAGCCTTTCTGTTGTATCTCTTGGGACACCATTTATCCCTCAATCCACTTATTCCACTATTAGGTAGATTTTCTGAAATTTGCAGTATATTTTTCTTTGTTTAATTTCCTTCCTCTCTTTAATTATCCCTTTTGGTGCAAATGGGGCTCATCTTTACATATTTGCATTCTCTCAGAGGTCGTCGAGTCTGGTGCACAGAGAAGGAATGCAAACTGCAGTGTGAAATTTGCTTCTAGAAAACAGTGATCCGGAGGACACTCTGTGTGCCTACAAAACATTTTGGATGGCTTTGTGGATATGCATCTGTTAACTAAGTCTTATTTGGTCTAAGTCTGGTACATTAATAAACTGGAATGCTGGTAACCATTCCAATGGCTCTCTGTGAAAGTTTTAATAAGAGCATACAAAGCTACTTCCCTGTTTTATAAGGGAAATCCCTAAGTGGAGAACAATTGTGAGAATCTCTCTTACTTAAGAGGACAACTCTGGGTTAGCTGAATGAAAATTGCATCCCCTTTCTCTGAACTGTGTGTTGTTCAAAGCCAAGTCTAACACTTCAGCGTCTAGTGGACTTCTTTTTGCTCTCTGCTATTCATAGTTAAAGAAAGTAACTATTTGTCTTAAACTTCTGTAAAGATTTGGGTATTCAGTGGTGTCTTCTATGAAAGGCTAATTATTTTGGCTAGCCTTTTCCCTTTTCTGGCCATTTATCTACCTTGTCTCTCTCTCTTAGTGTTCTGAAGGCAGAATTTCCATTTTCCTACACAGAAATTTCACCTTCTCCAGTGTCTGGAAGCTTGCCTGTGTTTCAGGCAGCTGTGTTTATAGCTCCAGCACCCCTCAGACAAACTCAACAGGAAGCTCTGAAAGAGGCAGATAGTTAAGGCACATCCAGGCATCATCAGAGGCTGGTCGTAGAAAAAGAAAAACAAATTGAGTAGAAGTAAGTCATGGGAAGGAAAGAGAAACCATGACGGTTTAGGTGGAGAGATGCTTCCTTTCTCCAGGAGTAAGTGGGTCTGTTTAGGTTGGAAATTTCTGGATTAGAGGATGTGGTAGGCAAGAGGGAGTCTCAGTCCAGAGACAGGCTTTGCATCTTGAGGGCAGAGTTGGAGACTGCTGAGAGAAGCAATGATGAAACAGCTCTGGCTTCAGAGATGGCAGAAACAATAAGTTCCCAGGGATCAGAGGCTACTGTGCAGTTTGCTACAAATCAAAAAGCCACCAAGTTGACTGAAACCAATCTGCAAAGGACTTTCCATGCAGGGAAAAAGTAATCAAGGAGAGATTTTGGCAGAGAGTTCTTTATAAAGTTGTTGCTATTTCTGTCTTTCCTAGTCAGCCTGAGTTTTCCACTACTGAAAAAAATATTAACAAAAAAAAAGGAAAAAAAAGAAAGAGTGCTCTCATTTGTATTAAGAGAAAACCTAGATATTTGAAGTTGAATATATTTTTGATCTTCTCTAGGGATCTCACTGTAAGAGAAAAGTCCTGAGCTTCAATTGAAAGAGAGAACTCCAGCACCAATACAATGACCTTACCTCATGAAGAAATAAAATTTTAATCCAGTAATTATTTTGAATTCATTTTTAAATTTATACTTTTTTCTTTTTTTTTTTTTCATTTTGTTCAGTGTTATAGAATAGAATTGAAATTGGTACTCAGATTTCTTTAATTGGCTTGTGGTTAAGATGACATTACCTATCCTAACAAAATATTATATATCTTTCATGAAGGGGAAACAATGTAAATTTGGTCCCCAAGATTTTGGTCTTGTAATTAGCTTAAATGAAACAGCATTTTACCTCATCTAGTTATTATCCTACCTGCCAGGTTGCTTTACTTATTTTCATATTTCTACATTTGTTTGGCTATAGGCCATCAAAATCAGACTTAATGCAAAATATTGACAAAGTTCTTGCCTGACTGGGCATAGGGTTAAAATTCTTCACACAAAATTAGGAAATACTTTCAAAAACAAATAAATTAGACAAAGCTGTAATTGCCTTATGGATAGTCTACAACAGGAAGAAAAGTCTGAAGCCTGAATAAATTATTTATTCAAAGTAATTTGCTTTATTAAATAAAGTAGGCTCGAAGCAGAGAGATCAGAAATACGTAAAAGTAGACACTGGCTAAGGATATGGTACTAAAAAGAAAGAAAGCACACTTTTGTTCATGGAAAAGGTTGTGAGAGAATCAAAATTGAACAGGAACAGTTGGGACACTAAAGGTTGTCAGTGTTGAGCCCAAAGACAATAATCTAAAAAGCCACCAAAAAAAAGGTTGTATTTGTTTACTTTATTCCAAGAAATGTCAAAAAGTCAAGAAAAAAATGAGAGAAAGCCTACAAAAACACTGAAGAAGATGATAATCATATTTGCAGTCCTGCAAGGTAATTATGATATCAGCGTAGATCTACATACTAGTATTTTGAGATATTAAATATGAAATATAACTTGAGATATAACTTTGAGATACCTATGTTAATCTAATATACCTTTCTGCCAGTGGAGGATTGTTCTTTCTTTTACACTGAATATAAAGTTGTTTGTGAATGTCATAATCAAGATACTCTATAAGATCTTCCCTTTCTTATTCATGTTATAGATTTAGATTTTTGTTTGAGTGTATGCATTCCTAACAAATGGTAAAAGCTGACATATTAAAGTAGTTGTTTTGTAAATGTATGCTATGAACAGAGTACTGTAATTTATTATTTTTTAGCATAGTCACTGAAATATTATTTCTGCATCTGCAGTGCTTGCACTTCCTACTTTTGCTCTTGTTCACTTAAACCTCCATGGGCAGAAGACAGAAATGTGTCACCTTGCTCAAGTTTATAGCTATGTCCTAAAGCTTTGTTATTTACATCAAATTCTGATTTCAGTTTCTTCAATTTATTTCCTTTTTTAAAAATCTCAAATCAGAATTACAGTGCAAGACCATTCTAGCTCTATATACCTATATACCACAAGGATAATTAAATCCCATTTACTGAAAAGTTAACTCACCTGGGAAAAGTAAGCTTGGTTAGCCAAGTCATTGGACGCTTTAAAAGACAGATAATCATTGTACTACCATGACAATGTCATCTGGTATTTGAACTTCAGTTTCATTTATGAAACTCAAGACTTTCAGATTATTAGCATTGTTCAGAGAGTGGATTTTCCATGTCACTCTTGCATTGCAATATCCAGACTAACACACAACCTAGGAATGCAGAAGTGATACATTGCAGCTTGGCTTGCTAGCATAAGCCAGATGGTACTTTGTTGCTTATGGAGTCTGGGGCAGGAGAGGAACGGGCATGGAGGTCCATGCAGAAGGGAAGCATCATGAATCCCTGGGCCTGCTTCTGGGGCTGAGTACTCTTGGAAGGGCTGCTTTCATTACCAGACAGCTGTGACTGATAGATTTATTTTTTCTGTTCTCCAAGTACCTTATTCAACTGACCTTTTTCTTCATTGAATGCCATCCTCCATTTCTGTCACTTACTGTCATGAGGACCTTCCTCAATTCTTCATAGTCTCTTTTGTTGCAGTAATGATGTGTTTGTGCTACCAATATACATGGTCTTCTCTCCATTCGTTTTGTTACCTATGAGTATGCTGAACAGAACATATCTTAGTATAGATCCTTGTGGAAATCCAGAGATGATCTCTCTCTGATGTGAAAAGTGACCTTTTATTTCTACATCTTGTTTCATCTCTTTCCTATTTCTGAAAGCTCAGTGGAGAGTAGGACATTTTGGCTCCTGTATATGGTTGTATAAAAAGCAAGTACTCATTTTTATCACCATGTCACAAAGGTTTTGGGATCATCTGGGGCTTGGCAAGAACTCTGCAGACATATCTGGAAACAGGTTCTAGACATAGCATAGAGCACTTGGGCTGATTTGGATTTCCACAGCGTATTACTACTACCTGTGCTCTATCTAGATATTTTATTCTTCTAGTGTCACAGCAGCAATAATGCTGTGTGAGCCCTGTATTTATTCCTTATAAATGAACAGTGTCTTATTCACTTGTCAAAAGAAACAAACTGTGTTTTGCTGTACTTCGTTTCATGCACACAAGTATCTCCTGTGATTTTACTTCTATGTAGTTCTAACATAGCACCTGAAAATTTGTTCATGACCTTATTCCTGTGATTCCCCGGAACAATGGATTCTCCAAAATCCTTTATGTTTTTTTTTAGCATCACTCATATGATCTCAGACTCCTTGCAACAAAGACGGTGTCTTGAATAAATGTTCTTATCTAAATGGTAAATTGTGGCCACTTCGATATTCCTCCCAACACTGTCATCACCCTTTCAATAAACACGCTGGTTCACAGCCCAAGGATATGCCAATGTTCTCTGCTGTTGTTTGTATTTTTGTATTTATTTACCTTTTAAAAGAGTTACTTTGGCAGAAGTGGTAGTCATTTGTCTGAAGAAGCATGAAGTTTCTTTGTGTGTGTTGCTGCTCCTTGGTTAGGTTGCATCAAGGGAGCATGGATCAGTTTTAATGATGGAAGTGGCAATTAGTGCTCCTAAGCTATAGGTTCAGGTTTCTGACAGAGCTGCTGAGCTTAATAAATTATGGGCATGGGAAAATGGTTACAGTAGAGGGGGATGGAAGGCCTCAGAATTTGCCTGAACAGCACATGAACTGGTAGTGCAGTGCATTGCATCTGTATTCAATAAATGTCCATTTCAATCTGTTTTTGCAGTCAAGTGTGAAGAAGAAACAACATCTTTAATTAATAACAGTTAAAAAAAATCTATATAATACATGCCAGCACAAGGAACGAAGCAGGGACAAAAAAGGGTTGGAAAAGAGAATAAAAAAGTGCTTCAGAATAATGGTAAAGACTCGGGCGATTAGCCTGTGGATTGAAGAGAAGCCTCTATCACAAAGCTTTAGGGGACATATCTGAGCTAAAAGCCTTTTTAGGACCGTGCTGGATTTAATGGAGATAACAATATTTCACCACACGTTATTCCAGTGAATGAAGTAAGGTGCAAGTTGTTTCCTCCATGCATCTGTGCATTTCCACAGGCAGGATTTGGAATACTTGAGCATCTGTGGTTGAAAAGAATACAGAAACTTGTCCTGTATGTTCACAGGTACATGTCGTGATTGCAGTTAGTTATGTTCCAGCTGTACCCAAAGTATTGCAGGCACTTGCAGTGTGCAAGTAAGCAGGATAGAGAGCCACTGGGACAAAAACACTATGGTGTCCGTGAGCAAAAATCAAAAGTGGGAAAAGCTAGAACTCACAACCAAAGCAGTCGAAGTACTGACCAACTACTTGCCATTGATTGCATTTCTACTCATTTTAGAGCTGTAAACTATTCCCAGTGCTTTCTTATCTGGTTATTTAGATATGTGTTTGGCCTAAACCTCAATATTTGATTTCTTGCTTTTGTGTTCAATACAGCAAATATTATTTCAGTTCTAAATACTACTATGAATTAATACTAAATACTACTTTCTTAATAATAATGTTAAATCTAGACATGGGTTTTCTGGAAGAGAGTCAGTAAAATATTATCTTATAGGACAGCTCACCAGAAACTTGAGAAAAGTGATATATGACTGAAGATGCTATATGTCTAATTACCTAAGACTTTAGGTATCCACAGGTGTCCTTTTCTCTCTGTGCCTGCTTCTCTTTTCTAAGTTTACTGTACTAATAAATTACAGGAAACAAGGGTACAAGCTAAACTAGGACACTTTATTTATCATATTGCTTAACAATTAGCACACTTGCTGGCATGATTCTGGTGCGATGTGGCTTACAAAGCCATCTGAGGACTCTGCCCCCAGCAGCTCAAGCTGGCGTCAGTCATGCCATGCCACATGGCTTTCTCCCGATGTACTTACTAGTACAGATGTAACCATTATAGTCTCTATCCCTGAGATATCCTACAGACTAAAACTGTTCATCCTTTCTGTAGTCCTCCAGGGAAGGAGGGGAAATGTGCTATCCCCACTCTAACAGCTGAAAGAGAAGTATAGAACTGCCTAGTGGGAGAAAACAAAAAAATCTGTCTCTGCAGGCAAAATGGTGAAGCTGCAAAAAGTGGCATTTTTCATAAGGTTATGCCAAAATATATTCTGCCAATATTATTTTTGTTGGGAAGTAACTGAGAATTTAGTTTCACAAAAAAAAGTTGGGTTCATAGTTTAGTAAAAAATGAAAAATCAGATAGAGCTCTTTCACATCCACAGAGAATAACATTCATACACGGCTTCTGAATCTCCTATAGAACACAACAATGATACAGGTATATTGCATGGGAAACCCAGATTCAAACTCTTTCTCTTCTTCAGACCAGAAATTAAGTCACTGCTCTCCAAGTAGGCCTTCAAGATGCTACAAGGATGGTGGTTAGGAGGATGTAAATCTGCTGCTAATGTGTCTCCATTATCCAAGCCTTTATTGAAACATTATAAATTGTAAAGTAAAAAAAAAAAAAAAAAGAATAATTGTTGTAAAGGTCTTGGTCAGTTTTGTGCATTACAGCAAGAATGTTTTAAATTTTCTTATTTTTATTGAATTCAGTGGTGCACTAAATCAGCTCACCCTTTATCAAAACTTGAGTGAGCCAGCAAAGAAGTACTTGATCAAGTTTGAAAAGTGTTTTTTTCAGACTCGGGGTTTCTAATATAAGTGCACTGCTCTGAGTGTCCACTTTGACAAACTGCTGCATAAAATGCATCTCAAGAAGTTGCAGTCATATTGCTTCTATTCAATTTTTCAGTATTTTAAGATACACACATTAGACTGTAGTACGTATATTGCTCTCTTCACAAGGTTGACATGGTTTCAGTGTATTGGCTCTAGGGATTTTTTTGCATGACTTCACTAGTCACACATTATTTCAGGTCATATTATATCAGCTAAATCAACAAGAATGCCACTGATTTTCACCTTGTTCCAGCTCCCTGTAAACAAAATAATTACAAAAAATTTTATTGTGTTTTAATTACTTAACAAGCAGTACTTTTGAAAAGAAATAGTCTGGTATAAGAAAACATAAATGCTAGCAGAAGTAGTCGTAAGTCTTCCAAGCTTTCAAATGCAGCTTCTGGCATTTTAAAACCAGAGTGAAAAAAACTGGAATGAAGAAGAGACGTCTCAGTGCATGCTATCTTGCTTGCACTTTCCCTGTAAATGTCATGCTGTCATTACTCTAGACATGGCTCCGCCCATGGGTGGCAGCAATACCTACTGCAAAGTGCTAAAACTTTTATTCGTCTCTTTAACCTTGTCAAAGCCTATTAGAGAGTTTGGTTGCCAGCGGCCCATTTTGCTTACTCTGATCCTTTTCTACCAGGGATGAATTGCCACGATGAAAGCTGAGGTTTCCAGTATTAGGGGAAAAATTTCTAAGAAGCCCGTATATGGGTTTACTGTCAAGACAGTATTTGCATTTTTTCCTCCCTTTCTATGAAAACTTATGTCATTGCCTTCCTCTCTTATTCTTGTCTTGCACACACATTAGCACTTCATACTGTCCAACAGCTGACTTAATGCTTTCAGCTTATACCTACTGTATAAGTGAGGTTTGTGGGTGCTTTCCATCTGATTCCAAAAGATGTGCTCTGTATATAACCTATATATAGCTTTGGGATAGGGTCTTTAAAGCCATTTTGCAGAAGCTTTCCAGATGAATGTGAAACAATGGAAGTCCACTAATTCTAAAGCAATCAATTTTTTTTTCTTTAGGAAATATTTCCCCTTTCTTTAATAAAAGATCAAATATAGTTATTATTTTTAAAGTACAGTTCTAATTTTAGGAGGTGGTAATTTAGTAAGTTAGACTGCTACAGTCTGAGGAACAAAGAGAGTCCTCCCTGACGGAATTCTAAACAATAGATACCTTCAAACCCTTAAAAGTTACCATATGCAGGTGTCTCATTTCCCTCTATCCCACTGAGCATATATCAGCAATTCCTAGCATCACCTATTGAAATTATTCTGCTGGTTCACAGAATGTTGTTTTTAAAATGAAAAATGCTATGATCTCTTAATGTCTTCACTGTTATAATATGTACTAAATTAACAGAACTCTGATGCTCTGAACATTTACACTACAATGTGCTATTTAAAACTTGAAGCCCAGCAGGAGATTTTATTTTTATTAATTTAGTATAATTTTAAACATTACAAAAATAGCTCTCTTACAGCTTCCCTGCTGAGTCCTAGACTGTTGCCACAGCCTCTGTAGTACTTTATCAGGAGAGTAACATCACTATAAATACTGCATAGTTGATTCTGGTTTCAACACAGAATACAAAAGGATGTGGAAGGCTGAAGAAGAAACAAAAAAGATACAGGGGTGGTTGTGCTATACCTTTTTTTATATCTTTTAGTTTGCTTTCTTTTAAATCCTTTGTCCTCATGACTTTTTCTCTCAGCCTAAAGGTTGAGGTTCCACATCATAATTAACTTTAAATGTGTCACACAGTGTTGCTGTAAGAAAATGAGTTCCACTCCATTTCTCCTGCCTGTCTTCTCTGTCATTCTCTGGACTAAATGGTACTGTAATGTTACTGTTCGGGTCTAATGTGCAGTGTAAATGCAACCTCACATGAATTGCAGCTTTGGAGTTTTAAGTGCAGGACTGGTTCACATCTGCTCACCTTGATGTGTATTTAGTGAGCTTACATCTGCCTAAAAAGAAAAAAAAAAGAGAAAATAGACAGTTATCATATCCAATCTCTTATCTCTACTAGTGATGGAGACAGACTCAGATAGGCATAAGAGCTTTTGCCCCTGTTATCATGCTTTTGTTTTTTTGGAATGAGCTGAGTTAAGCAGCTATCTTGCCAGGAATGTGGCTTTTCAATGGAACCTCTGACCCCTCAACAATGGAGGAGTCTTGACAATGAAAGAATATTTGCTATGCAAAATGTGTGGTTTCAGGTACCTCAGTCCACCATTAACAATGAAAAGCTGGGATGGACTGCTGGGGGAAGAACAAACTACAGCTGAAAGGCCTTTAAAGTAAAAAGATGTAAAATCTCGCTGTGGAAATCTTCAGTGCCTGTATAATTTATATTTCTTGACTGGTCAATATTATACTTTATGTTAAAACAAGTCATAGAAAGATTATTAATTTTTTACTGGCTACTAGGATTATGGACAGTGGTGGTGTCTTCCAGGTATAATTCTTAAAATCTGAAAACTGAACAAAATCCAATTCCAAACTATTAGGATTTACCATATCACTATTTGAGGAGAAGCATGTTTCACTGGCTGGCAACCGTTTCATTGATAAAATCTCTGTAGCTTTCATTAAAAATTACTGATTTGGCAGATCCATAGTGCAAGTGTGATTGACAAGTATGCCCCCTTTTTCCATTTGAGAGAGTAGACCTTACATTCAAAACATCTTGACATTTGAATGTTAAATGTCATATAAATATTGATTGAGCGACACATTGGCAAAGCATCAGTGTCTCAGACAGGGACTGCATGTTGGCCTTGATGACACATCAATTAACCCTAATTAAATCAATAGTATTTTTCTTTGAAGCACATCAATACTGACTAAAAACTCTTACGCCATCCCTCAGTCCATACAAGTGCTGGTTAATTAGCTAAGGTAACCGTGTTAATCACTGAAATGTTTGTTGCTAGAAAGTGTTGCTAAGATGTTTGCACCTATGTACCCACATCTGGGAAATATCTATTCATTTGCAACTCTCTTCTTTTACCACAACTGCCAGAAGGTGGTGAGAGATCTAAGTCATTTCAAGGATACTGGAAGAAATGAGGCATGAAATAAAAGCTTTCCTGCACTCTCTGCTGTTCCTCAGGAATGTAAGGCAAATCACTGTAGTAAAGAGAAGCATCCAGCCATTAAGTAAGGCACTAGGACAGTGAGGAGTGAGCCCTCTGTGTGACACCCTCTCCTGAGTCAATGACATCCATGTCCTCAGTGCTATCACTCTGAATTCATGCTTATGAGATCTACAAGATGTTTCACTTGCTGTTTTTCTTCTTGCCAATGCCAGAGATATTAAAATCAAGATTTTACAAGATTTAAGAAAGCTTTCTATTTTTCTTTTTTTTTTTTTTTTGTTTAAAAAAGTATTTCATGAACTGGATGTATGCACTGACAGTGTTACAAGTAATCAGGTATTGGTCGATTGTCTGTTCCTGATGCTTTTAGTCATACTAATTAAATTAATCAGTTGAATCAACCTGAGCAGTGTTCCAGCTGTTTCATGAACAAAAGCTGAAGTACTCTGAATGGCTTGTACTGAACAGCTTCCTGTGGAAACCAAGTGTGATTTTGCCATTTAACATTGGAATTTTCAGCTGAAAGAAAAACTTTATGTATTCTTTACTCTTGTCAAAAGTAGTTGTGCCATTGGCTTGGTAGAGTCACATGACAAAGTGACTTTTAAAAAAAATATTGCCACATATTGCTAGTAGAAGAGATTTTGGGCTTGGAGGATTTGGGTTTCTAGCTCTGAGGAGATTACAACTGCCATATAGAATAATAACTGTCCTGAAAGCAAGATTGACATATTGGTGTCATTGTTGTGTCTTTCATCAAACTGCAACAGGAAAGACAATACCCCAATATTGATTTGAGCAGAATGATTAAATTCAGATTTAATATAATATTTAATATTCCCATCAAAGCAGAAGTACTCATCTTGCTCATCCGAATGGTAGAGGTCCCATAAATTTCAGCAATAAGTTCTATCATGGTATTCTAAGATAAATAGCAAATGTGTAGTTTTCTAGTTTTCTTTCTTTTCATATATAGCTTATAACACCATTATAGAAGCAAAAATAAGAGAAGACGCCTGGTTTATCTTTCCAAATACCAACTATTGAAAAGTTGATATTCTTGGTTTTGAGAGCCACATACTCCAATATGAAAAAAGCATACATACATTTAATATTTTGACTATTTATTGAAATAGGGCTTTCCACACCAGAACAGATCTAGACAAGAGGCTGTGACTTCTGCTAAGAATACTACATGAGTCTATACAGTTTCAGAATACTACCGTTTTTTAAAAGTTGAAATTAAATATTTTGTCTGTGACAAACAGTAGACTGCAACTCTCAAAGACTAGTTGTTAACAATTTGCTTTATTATCACAGAGTGTTCATGTAAGATAGCTTTAAAGAATCATACTGTTGTTTCTCATAAAATGTATTTGTAGTAATCAATGCATAAATTATCTATTAGTTTAAAGTTATATAAATTTTGATTAACTCACATTGGCTTGAACTTCAGTTTACTTTAAGCCAAGAGACATTGTAAAAATATTCTAGATATACTAAAAACTGCTTGATTCTTTTCCATTTTTTCTTGGTAAGGCACATACAGCTTTTTATTAAATTATTTTCCAAATGTTATTTTGTAAAGAAATTTAATAAAATTTACTACTCTGCAATCCATTGAGCACTTCCTAATTTAATTTTATATTCTGCATTTCCTGGGATTTACAATTAAAATTGTGATGAGCCAGACATTCTAACTCTTACATGTGTGAGTTTTTATTACTTTTTATCTGAAGGATATCAAAAGGATTTTGGTTCTATAAAATATTTTTTAAACAAAAAAGTGCAAGCAAATTAAGTCTGTTGTATGTAGATTTTGAAGTTATTACTACGTTTGACAAACACATTCTTCTCTTTTTCTTACTTCTTTACCCACTCAACTGTTTGGCAAAGTTTACTGTTTATGCCATTGCCAGATACAGTTAATAGAAAATAATAGTTCTGACATTTTATACTCTCCAACACTGATCAAATAAAATAAAAAAAATTTCTATTCTCCAGAACAGATACTGTCATTAAAATTCTTGCGGATTTATTTACATAAAGCTCAGCATGTGTGTACCCAAAAATGAGCCATTGTTCAAAAGTTAGTTCATTTTATTATGCAGAGTTCTCAGAGATCACTACAGATAAAGATAGTTATTCCTTTCATAGTAATAACGCTTTGTTTTTATTTTGCTTTTAAGATAGCTTTTGAGCTTTACAGCATATTGCAAAGTTTGCCTTCATTATTTAATTTATTTTCTAGAAGAATAGGTTATTGTTGTGCCATTTGCCCAGCAAAAGATGCACTCCAAGCAAACTTTAAGGGTACTGGGTAACTCGTACATTGTTATGATCATGTTAGATGCAATAATTTTTCCTATCCTGAGCCCACTAAGGATCTTTTAGCTAGACCCCGAGCTGAGTTCTTGTGCTCTGAAAGCAGCAAATGCAAAAATACTTGAGTTTACTCAGTGGTTCAGTCAAAATCTAAAATCCAGCCTCCCAACAGCAGCCTTCAATTTATGTTCAAGCCTCCAGCATTTTCATGTATAGAGGCCTCTTCTCAAAATTTTGTAGCACTTTAACTTGAGATTATGTTGTATGGTTAGAAAGTAGTTTTTCTTTATGCTTTTATCAGAGCCAATAACATGCCACATTTATAGGAGGACACATTTGAGGATTGAAAGCCTTCTGTAACATCTACCATGTGGCAAAGACAGACAGGTTTTCTCAGTGTCACTGGGAAAGCATCATAAATAATTGTCCCCAAAACTGTAAAAGCACACAGGGCAGTGCAGTGCCAGAGCAGACATAAACTTAGAGGGCTTTGCAGTTTGGCTGTCATTATGAAATAACATTTGTTATAAAAAACCAGGAGTATTAATTTTCAGAGCCATGGGTCTGCCTAGTCTACTCACTCAGCATCGAAGGTCACTGGTTTTCTATCAGCAGTGTGGTGTTTCCCTCTGTGTTTGGTGTGGAAGGAGCAGAAGATGAGTCCCACTTATCTGAGGTATGCATATACATGTGCTCACAATGTGGCCTCCACTGGCCTGTTTCTAGACATTCCAGCTCCATTTCAAGATCTGTTACAATAGGAAAGATGGCTGAAAAGGAAATAATCTCAGGTAATAAAGATATACACCAATTAGGGCCTAATAAGTTACAATTTCAGCCACAATTCTTAGTAATATTACTTTCAGCAGACTGTGGCTGCTTTTAACTATTTTTCTGGTTAAGAATTATCTTTGAATGGATCCTAAACTTTTCCTAGAGCTTACAGAGCTGATTTCAATACGAAGGGTTTGCAAGTGATTCACAAAGAAGACAAAAAATGTCATCATATTTGTGCTCAATTTCATTACCTATTAGCTTTTTAATCTGCAAGGAAATCTTCACCTCCAGGATTTTCCAACAGACAAATTTATAACGCCTACCAGGGAAATTACTTTATAGGATAGAGAAGCAGATGAGATGGGATCAAAATGGTCACTGGCAAGTGCATCATATTACAAGCAGAAGAAACTTTTTGTCCATCTTTAATCACCATCTCAGCCACAACAGCTTAAAAGGAGGATAGAGGACAGATGCTCCTGACAGTCTCTGAGTTGTTTAGGACCTTTCATATGACTCTTAAAAAAAAATAAATTCAAGAACAGCACAATCTGTTAGAGAAGTGATGGTCTTCAGTATTTCTCTTTCAACTTTCCATAAGCTTGCTCATACAGATTCTCCAGGAGATATACTAGCATGCAATTAAAATGAAATACTAATTGGTATTAGGAGAAAAGACTGTGCCTGCAGAATATAATTCTGTTCTGATATATTTTACAATACATTTATTCAGTGAAAGGAAGCAGCATTTCTTTAGCCAGCAAAGCAAATTTAGTGATCTCCAAATGGACATTTTATCCTCTTCTACCCTGATCTTTTGGTGGCATAATGAATTTCATGGACAGCTTGGTTAAACAGCAGAGTACTCCAGAAGAAAGCTTTCTTGGCTAAAAGAAAAAGTTACTATTTATTTCTCTTTAAATATCCATGTTCAAAGCTCCCAAAACATCCCTTTGGATCTAACATTCCCACACTATAATTATATTTACAGAGTGCAAGAAACTAAGGTAAGTAAGTAGTTCAGATAATACCAGTTAGTTCAGACTACAATTTACAAGGACTTTATCAGGGCTTTTAAAATGTTACATATGTTATTATTTTTTCCATCTCAGTATTCCTGTGCCTTTACTCTCAAGTTTCCTAGCTGAAATTTCTGATAGTGTTATAGCAGATTAAGAAAAAATTAAGTTATATTTCAGGTACCAGTGATCTGCAAACTAAAAATGTTTTGAAATATGTGTCTCCATTTAATTGCTGACCTTAACTTTTCATTTATTTTTTTAATTTTTTTTTTCTTAATGGTAAATGCTGGCATTTATTCTGGTCTTCTGCTGGTACCTTGATATGAGCACTGACCTTAAGGAATTCTATGTGAAACTTTTCAACTTAGGAGGAGGAAAAAATATTCTTATCTGAAAACATAATAATAAAATAGTTACATTTGCTCACATAAAATGAAAGTTTGTATTTTTCTTTCACTGAAAGGTTCACTACTTCTGTAATTTTCACAGAGAGCTAGAAAGAAATTTTGTCAATTGTCTATAGATCAAAACTAATCTGAAATATTTTGTAAGCCTTCAGTGACATCTGTGTCATGCAACACAATAATGTTGTGTGACATATCTTAAGGTGTCTTAAGATAGGTTTGTCTTTGAAAGTACAAAAAAAAAAAGAAGCCAATCAAAGTTTAGGAATGACTTTTTAGTTAAACTGGGACCTTACTGTCAGTTAAAATCTAGACATCCATGGGTGAAATCATGCCAGCACTTCAAAGGCTTATGTTTCATATTTTATTACTTTTTATTTCTTTATTTTCCTTATTTTGGATGGAAACTAAGGAAATATTCAAGTTTTTCTCCGTGAAAAATTATGATCATTTTCAAAACTTCATATCTAGCTTTATCTGATTACATATTAAACAATATTCTTGTTCTCTTGCCAACATTACTGGGTTTATTTCTACCGATACATCATAACTATGTACTAAAAAGCAGAAACTGTACATTGAAGTCTATGCATTATGTAGACACCAGCAATATTTATTTTGAGGCATTGTTTTTTGTTGATGTTGTTTGGGTTTTTTTCTGTAAGACTGGGATAAAGAATGAACGATTTAGTTTACAATCTAATTTTGAGGGAAATGAGAAATGATGAAATGTCATGAAAAGAAAAAAATCCTGAAATAAAGCAGAACTATTTCACAACACATAAAATAACTCCTTCTGTGTAGCTCATAAACAACACTAATGTCCATTCCCTATTATTCACTCATTTGCAAATAACTGACATTGTGTCTGTGCTTACGGTCAAGCATGTCACTATTGCAGCAGCGTGGGCACTTGTTGCTCCTTTGCTCCTAATTCCTATGCTTTACAGCCCTGTAAAAGGGATTCTGATCCTTTAGTCTGTTTCACATCAGCAAAATGCTGCCACAAGTTGGGAGAGGAGTTCATCAAGGGCCGCCCAATTCACACTGAAAGCAAGGGTATGACTGTAAAAAGAGAAAAGGCTAGAGCTAGCTCATGTCCCCTGCCCTGTGATCTTTTCCTGAAGCACAGCTTGTGCCTTTCCAGGCAGTGGGCTAGAAAGGGTAGACGGGGTTCAAGTGTGCTCAAAGGAGAATGGTAGTATTGCCAGTGCGGGGAAAACTTTGCTGAAGCTGACAATTCTCCAGGCAGGTTGCTCAGCCCTGTCAAGAGTCAGCTGAAGAGTATGGAACAAAACTCTATAACACATCTCTCTGCATTGCGTCAAGTACAACAGAAATTTGTAATACTCACAAATACAATCACACTATCATTAAAAAATAGCATCGGGCAGCCATGTCCTTCACAGCAGCAAATCTTCACGAACAGTTTTCAATGTCTGTATCACAACACTGCAAGTGCAGATAACATATAACAAAAAGGGAAAAACATAAGTTATTATACATTGAGGATCTAGGCATATACTGAGTAATTTTGTTCTGGTTACCCAGATTTCCAAGTTGGTAAAGCTAGCCTTGGAATTCATAATCCTCAGTGATGGGGAAGAGAATGAAACACTTGCTGTGCTTATGAAGCAGGTCTCGTTAGAAAGTATTTTTGCCTTTGAAATTCCTCTAAATGTAATTGTTTTATTTCCGTATATTTTCATCTTCTTTGGTATCTAAGAATGTACATGTGGTTTATTCCACAGATGATTATTCCAAAGTTCTGTTCTTTTCAAATCAGTAGTAATACTTTCATTTACTTCATTAAAGTAATGATTTCACTCTCAAAAAGGATAATCATTATACATTTCCCCAACTCAATTTGTGGAAAGAATTTCTAAGGTTGTTTATTTTCCCCCAATAATTATTTTAGCAATGGTTTCATAATAAACATACTTTCATATCTGCAAAATAATATATAACTGTATTAGTCTTTATTACAGAACTCATCTTCTGTCCACTGGAAATTGTGAGACTGTCATACAAGATATCCAGAACCTGTAGTCTCTGTATTTTGGGGTGAGGTTTTTTTTGTATAATTCTGTTTTATTTTTTAAAACATAAAAAATAGATAATTATGTATCAGATGAGTTGTAATTGCTTGTGGTTTTTGGCAGGTTTTATTCATTTTTTATTTACTGAGTAAACACATAAAACATTTTCTGTTAAAAAATGCAACTGGTGGAAACCAGAAAATTTGGCCTTTTTTTGTGCATCATGACTTGATTTTATAATTGCCTTTTAAGAGGTATATGTGATACAAGACTTAGCTTTCCTTTGTGATATTTATTTAGTGGAGTATAATTTTATAAAGTACTTTGTTATAAAGCAAATGTCTCTCAATAAGATTTTTGCTTAAAAATAGTAATGACAACCCCTTGTGTCTCAGCCAAATTGATTTTTCTGATGAGGACCTTGAAGAAAGTTATCATTTTTCAACCCATCAGACAGTCACTACACGATAATAAAACATTCAATGCTATGGTTTTAGTTTCTTTTATGTCTCTTTTTCATGGCACTATAGTTTGCTCATTCCCCACCAAAGAACAATCAGTCGATCAAAATTTATTAGCTAATGTTGACCTATCTGGATCTAGTTCGAAACTGTGGTCTCCTATGTTGGCCATTTAGTGAAATTTTCTATGTAGCTGACCAGAAATACTGTTATGTTTGAGAATTTGCATCTAATTTAGTGTTCCCCTAAATTTAAAGGCTTAAGAATAAGTTTTGGACTTCCTGTCTTGCTATTAAAGGAGAATGAGGGTCCTGTTTAATTTATTAAAGAAGATGGACTTGCTTTATTATTAGAGCAGTAGTATTTTATATAAAAACCAAGGAAGGATGTTCATTTATAAGGCAACTTTTCCCAGAATTTAAATTGGTGGTAACAGATAATGGACAGTTAAAATGTGGTGTTAGTCACCACTTAACATCATGAGCTATGGCTGAAGTAGATGAACACCTCTGAGTGCACTGTTAAATGATCATTGGCATAAATGATAGAAAAAAACACAGACACTGATGGGACTCTACAGATAGCAAGATACATGCAAGACTTACATCTAGTTTAAAATAACAAGATAATCCTACAATAATTTGGTTTGGCTCTGTGTTTTACTAATGAAAAGCAGGAAAAAATGAAAAATATTTGGCCTATCCATCAGGGAACTGAATAACCCTTTTATTTTTCTTAACCTATAGTGACTGATTTTGGATGATTGAAGATCTGCTGCTTTCAGATTAAGCTTAGAAACAACCAAGAACATGCAAATAGCTCTTCACAAGAACACTAAATAGATTAATTGTATTATCAGTATGTATAGATATGTTAACCATCTTGTAACTAGAGATCCCTAGCTGAAAACACTATTAAACACTATTAAACATTGTCACTTATTGAAACATTCTGTCTATGAATCTGATAAGGGCTATATTTGGCTTTTCCACCCATCAGATGGTACTGGAAGTGCTTACCAGAAGATGCAGAGTTTAGCTTTCTAGATATTTTGTTCAACAGTTTAATGAAGCCCTTAAAATGTGATTAAGTTTATCAAGAACATCATGATTAGCTGTGTTCCTCCAGCCTCTTTAATTAATCAACTAACATTAATAGTGGAGAATGAGAGGGTACAAGGCAGAATGTATTGCACTTATCTGCAACTATTATTGTTCAAATCAAGAGTCTGAAAGTCATTATGCTTTAGCAAATTTGTTACTGGAACTTCCTGGCCAGCCTTTGCATTAAGACCCAGTGAAATCAGTGGGAAAGCTCTTAAAGTTGCATGTTTCAAAAAAGCATCATTGAATTTTCCCATGGACTATAGCTCTCTCCATTTTTGTAATAGGCAGAGCTTTGGTGTCTTATTGACTCAATACAAATATTTCAGCAATAGAATAATATTTACTGGAATAGCCCTAATTTTTAGTAATAATTTATATCTGGTCTTAACCTGATGTATGATTTACTAAATACCTTGTTAGGTGAATCTGTCTGAAACTTAGTGTAAACTCATGTGTCTTATAAAAAATGTCTCTTATGTTCTCGCATTGCAGCTTTTCCTTTCTTAAAAAAGAAAAAATAAAAAGCAGGAAAAAATGCTATCATGTAAGTGAAGTCCTGAAAAATATTAGGATAACTATGACTTTGGATGTTGTTATTCACACACAAACAAGAGAATTCTCAGCTTGTAATAACCTTTAAATCAGGTAATAGAAACCTCAACTCAAGACTGCCTTCAAAAAATAACTATATTAAAAATTGTCTATTAAAATTAAGAAAGACCAGGAAAGATAAAATAACAATTAGTTCTTAAAAAAAAATTTGGTCTCTCAACAGACCTGTATAAATTTCATCTACATGCAAATATGCCAGATTACTATATGAAGCCTGATTTTTGCTAATGTTATTCAGAAGG
>NW_010205028.1:22014-41109 GCF_000695765.1 Mesitornis unicolor | reverse complement strand
TTCCCTTGAGGTAGATAAACATACGTATTGTAAATGTGCAATACTGTATGATGCAATACTAGGGATAAAAGAAGAACTAATGACTGTAACTGTAGGTATGTGGTAGTGAGGGTACACTTTCTTTTGCTATAGAAGCAAAAGAAAGCTATTCACATTGTGCAGTAGATGCATATTCCAATGTATATTCTCATTTCCCTTTTAGTGTCCTAATCACTTTGCATGCCAGCAGCGACCTCTGTTTTGTTGTCTTAGTGGATACCTGTGCTGTCATGTAATAATGGAGGAGTATCGAACTCTCAGGAGGGAGCAGTAAGGAGGCTTGAGCAATACTTCCATTCCCTGCTCCCGCTGGAGACTCTCACAGAGGAGTCGAGCTTGCAGTTGGACTTCAGTTGATGCCTTGCACCAGCACAGCAAGGCCCAGCCTGACAGTCTGCAATTTGGTCATTCATGTAGTCTGTGCACTGCCCAGGGACAGCACCTGCATAATCTAAACATCAGGAAAAATATCACAATAAACATGAACTCTCAATAAAAATGCGAACCAAGATCCAAAAAGTTTGACTGTTTGTTTGGTTTATGTTATTAAGTTTTTGTCACTAATTATATCACAGAATCACAGAATATTAGGAGTTGGAAGGGATCTTGAAAGACCATCTAGTCCAACCCCCCTGCCAGAGCAGGAATAATAATATCTCTTATATTATCTCCTATATATATCTCTTATATATATCTCTTATAATAATATCTCTTTAGTATGAAGCAACACAGGGAGTTTGACAAGATACTTGTTTATTTCAGTCTACAGACTTCTGCCTACACCAGCTAGACCAAGCAAAGTCAGAAGTTTAACAATTTTATGGTTCCTGTCCTAACCAAATGAGCCTTACGAACTTCATTCTTGAAGACTAGCTATAGAAAACTCAGGGAGGAGAAGAAATATGATCAAAAGTAAGCAGAACACATAAAAAAAACATTTCTTATTTCTTAAAGACATCAGGACTGATCATTTCCACACAAAAAGGCCTCAGTTCCAAGTTCAGCAATACTTTTGAAAGCCAGGATTCAGTGTTAGTGGGTGAAACACACCATACTCAGTTCAGTCATGACCCAGATGCAGTTGTGAATAAAGTTACTTATAGAGAACCCACAGCCTATTTTCCAGCTTGTTATTTGTTGGTAACTATCCTAAAACACTTGTAGAGCTGTTGATTCTTTGGGGGTTTTATTTTCAGTCTATTATAAGTATTTTTGCTAACAGTATGACTGTCAGACTTTCTGTAGTCTATGAAACTTCTGGCCTCAGACACATCTTGACATAGCAGGGTCCAAGGCAGCTATGCACTAAGAATAATTTTAAAAGTCTTGCATTGCAACCGACTCCCAGCTAGTTCTTGCAGTGAAAAAGACAGTAAATACCAGGAGGAGATTTGCGATCTGAATATAATGCATTAGTTTAGATACTTATCCTGTAGCTGCCCTCATATATCCCCTCTTAAGTAAATTACATCAGAAACCCCTAAGTGATGTGTAAATTGCTAGCTCATTGCAAAAGTACTGTACTTTGTATGTATGAAAATATATGAGTTTGTGAAGAAAGTAATATACAGATAATACGGCAGACCGACTCCGAAATCCACTAGCACTAAATGGTTTTATACCAGTGGTGAATCTTTCTTAGGACAAGACAGTAGATATCGAGTGAAAGGATATAAATTGCTCTGTTCTCCAGTTGCCAATTAATTTTAAGAAATAGTTAGTGAATGTTCATAAACCAATAAGTTTGGAAAAGTAAAAAAGAAATAAGTATTTTCCCTTTGTTTTGTTTTATGAGTATTCTGGAATTGCTGTAACTTTTACAATGTCCTGAAATAACCACAAAAGAATATGTTAGAGTTCTTCTGGCAATGGTTCAGAAATGTGAAACTATTGTCTTCTTGACATTCATCTCTGATAAACATGCTATGCACATTAAATCAAAATCGGTATAAAAGTGTGCTGTGTGACAGGATAGACTTTGCCAAGTGGGCTGACCTGTAATGAAAAAGTCAATCTTCTTCCTCTATTTTTTTAACTGAAAAAATATAGCAGCAATAATATGGGTAAAAGGCTCAATAAAATCTGTCAGAATTGATTTCTAGTGACACATAATGTCTGGCAATCTAAAGCTTTATTTTGCCAACTGTTTAATCTGTACTACGAGTAAAAGTGTTCCATATGCATAACTTTCCATCTCAGTGATGATCCTATTTAAAGATTTGTTCCAGCAGCATTTATTTAATGACCTTTATAAAGAATTTTCTCATTCTTCTATGGGTTATATTTAAACTAGGGAATAATAAAAATAAAGTGCGCAATGGGAGGAGAAAATCTCCATTGCCCATTACTATTTTTTCAAATATATAATTACTTCTTAGGCTGCATTAATGAGGAAGCCTGGGAATACAGGCATTTCAATGTTAGAAACAATAACAAACCAATGGTCATTATTTACATCCTTGAAATGTCAAATTGTACTTTTTTCACATAACACTTGTGTAAAAATCTCACACACACACTGCTATGGCTCCCTTCTTCTATTGATTTAAATATCCTTTTGCTTCTCCCTCCTCGGCAGGAAGTATGAGGTAATTCTTATAGCTCAAACATATGCCTTGATAGAGCACTATTCAAACCAGATATAGACCATACTTTATACCATATTTTGAATTATTTATCTGTCATGGGAAATATCAGGAGAGGAAGGAGTTAGCTGGGTGCTTGAAATGAATGTGGCAAAAGCATTAACGTGCAGGTCTAGCTGCACAAAATCAGATGTCAGGTCCTGGTATAAAGGGTCAGTTAGAGATCTTGGTAATACCAGGAAGGCAAAGAGGCTCATAAATCCAGAGAAAGGCTATCATATGCTATAAACTAGGTATAGGTGGAACAAAGTACTAATTTCCAATGGGCCAGGGAGGACGGCTGCCTGAAACATATGTTTAAAACTGACATGTGCACACAACCCTGCCATTCAAAAACCTCCATACATGGTACTGAGGAAAAGGTTAATCAAGAGTGCTATATGGCTTAAGGAAATGCATAGGGTGGCTGACTGATTTGATTCATACATCCTGGTGACAAAATTCTTTCCTGTAGATCCATAATATCTGGGTTCTTCATTATCTGGTCTTGTGTGTGTGTGTGTGTGTGTGTGTGTGCGTGTGTGTGTATTAAAAAACAGTGGCCAATAAAATGTCAGCCAAGAAACACACTCTTCATTCCTTTCAGGTTTATTTTAAACCTATTGCACTTAGGCTCCAGCTAAATCAATTTTTCATGAATATCTACCCTAGTAGATTACACCTCAAGCCAGTTCAGATCTCCAGAGAATTAAAAAGAGAAAAAAAAAAGAGATTTATCAAGTAACAAGTAACACCTCAGGAAAAAGAAACAGAGTTTTTAATTGCTTTGTATGCTCCATAATTGAAGGCAGGCACCTTCTTGAGGCACTCACTGCCAGGAGGAGTGTGACTCCACTTGGCCCTGCCTAATTAATCCTGTGATACAAACCTTCTGGCTTCAATTTTCACATTTCTGTCTCTTTTTAGAGGTGATAATAAAACTAAAAATTTACGTTGGTTACTGTATGACTATAGCAGTGCCAGCGGAACACAAATAAAACCATATGGATGCAAGAGACCTTGTCTTCCTATCCCTGGCTTCTCTGTTTTTTGAGGTGCACAGGGACACACTTTGTGCTAACAAGAAAAGGTAGAGAAAGATTCAGTAGCAGGAAGGAAGTGTGGGTCAACTGATTTTTGTGATAGTTTGCTCTGCTCAGATGACTCACTGAAGCATATGTCTTATTTGTTTATTGACAAGATCTCAAAATAGAAATACACACTCTAGAAGCTCAAGTGAGCTGGCTACAAATCACAAAACTGCACAACAGCTCTTAATGAAAGACAAATTGTGCAGCTTAGCCTCTAAAAAGCAGTCAAGGCTGTTTGTGCAGATGCCTTCAATCTTAATAGCTTACTTACTGTGACCCGTGTGCACTCCCCACCAGTGTCTACTAAAAGTAATAGACCATCTTTATTTTCCTGGAATGTTATTACTATATTATTATTGTTGTTGTTGTTGTTGTTGTTGTTATCAACATCAACATGAACATGAACATTATTATTAATATTATGAGGCAAAGATTTAAGTAAAGTACATAAGTATGTACATATCAAGACACATATGTGGCAGTTACATAATGCAGCAGGACAAATTCTGCTTTCAGTAAAATAATGTCCATTTTCATTGCATGATATAAGAAGTGGACCTAGACCTTACTATATTAAGGTGAGAGGGTTTTAGCTTGTCAAGTGAACTAGAGCTTCCAATACAGCTGTCACTCTTATTTGGTAGTTATTGATAATGAATATATTGCTGGCCACGCTTGGTACAGCCTACTGTACATCCTGGACCCAACAATACTGTTCCATACATTCAGATTCCTTTATGCAGTTGAGCATAGTAGGATTGTACCATGGATTTGATAATTTTCAAGACATGTACTGGAAGAAAATGAGAAAAAACAAACTACCTTAATTTTAGTGCTATGTTGTTCTTGCTTTCTCACTGTAGCACAAAGTGAGCAAACTGGCACCTTGCTCAAGACAGGACTCTTTTGCCACCTCCTTGTTCCCATCCTTGCTACAACTTTGATCGTGGCATATAATTTTGTTTTATTAGGTTGGTTAAAGTTAGCATGCCACCTTTCCTTACAGGAGAGACACTGATGATAAGTTTGTAAGATGTCACATGTCTCTAGGGATATTATTTTAAAATAAATAATGTACTTTAGGGTAGAAAAATACTTCAGCTTTGTGATGGTGTGCAAGCTGTCTGCCACACAAGACCTGGGAGGCTCAACAGGATTGAAAAATTAGGATAATTTTGCTGCCAAACTCTAAGAAATTGCTACTGAGCATCTAGGGTTTTTTCTGGCTTCACTACTTGAATGCATTAGGGCAAAAATTCTCTACGGATGACAAAAACCATAGCCCTTTGCCCTCAGAAATTTCAAGTGTCTTTTCCAAGACGAGGTGATGATAGGTCTTCTCATCTGAATGCTTTTGAGAATTTGCCCTTGCCTTTGTAAACCTTAATTTTGGAAACAGTATTACTATTACAGCTGATATTTTCACCCCCAAGTAGAACACCGAGTATGGAGAGCTCAATCCAAACACTCGTAAGCAAATGTAAGAAGAAGCCTATACAAAACATATGGCACAGCTGAGTGCCTAGTACGAGAAAGACTAGGTGGGAGAGAGATGCAGAAGCAGAGAGACGATTACCCCACATTTAGCAGCTATGACAGGGCAGATCTTCCTAGGGAACAGCTGCTGAACGATTTGACTGGTAGGTTATAGAGAAGAGATAGAGTTTGTTTTGGCAAATGTTTAAAAAGTGAAGAGATGTGTAGACTCTGATTTTTGCAGTGGGTGGGGGGGAATCCTGTGTCAGTAAGAATATGTTAAAAAAGGGGTGAATAAAATGGAAAAAATTCTTATCGTGTTAATACAGGATTATCATATTAATACAGAAAAGGCTGATGTCTATATTAAAATTATATATATCTCCTACTTTAAGAGAATGCAGATGATTTAACCTCTTTTTAAATAGCAACAAGTCTGAAGCCAATATACAGTTTTCTATCAAATTTTGATGACATTTTGTATACAACTGGTTGGTGATCTGTATGTAGCAGATAGGCCAGATCACATGCCTTTAGCTTAATTTTCTTTTTCTTTTTCTTTTTCTTTTTAATAAAGTATTAGAAATGTTTCTTTGTAATTGACAGTAATTCTGTGTAAAAGTGTATATGTCACCTGATTGTCAGATTAGTCCCCGTGAATGGGGCTGCCCTGCAGTGCTTTCTTCTACTGTGTCCTGCTGAGCAAGATACATTGACCTTCTTAAGGCACAGGCATCACCTATGTTAGCTCATAGTAAAAACCACCCCACTTTTCACTCCTGTCTTCTTATCCAAATCCCCAGGTCTCAGGATCTCCTTCATCTCTGGTATTTATTGCTAGAAAGAGAGCTGTCATCATATTTTCTGCAGGATTTTCAGTCTTGGATTCAGATTATTTAAGTAGCTGTAAAAAAATGCCAGTTTTGTTTCTAATTTGCAGCAGCATGTGCAGGAAGTAGGGGACAGTTGGTCCTTTGTTTAGTTCCTGAGATGGTGGGACTAGGCCAAAACACAGTCTTCTGAATGGAGACTGATGCTCAGTCTCCAAGGCTGCATTCCACAGCCTTCTCAAGAATAATGCACATTCTTTGTAGGCAGTGTCCCACAAATAATTACACAGAGAAATGGGTTAAGCCGGGTTTTCTTATTCACTGTAATGTCTGGTGTCCAACACTTTGTTTAAATTGCTCTCTTGATGGAAAATTTAGGGATTTTTTTATTTTAAACCAAAACATTGTGTCACTCAACCTCCATCTCCCATGAGCAATTGTATTATTTCTAAGCAAAATATGTCTGTTTACAATTACTTTTTTTAGAAGTTGACACATTTTCACAGGAAAAGAAAAAATTTCAACCAATTCCAGGCTCTCTAGTTACATAGGCATGTGGGATTTTAGCTGGCCCTGGTCAATAGCGGATTTGTTACCACAAGTCCATGGGATAAATTTTCAATCTTCAGAAAGCATACCGGCAAAGTCCTTAGCTGTTAGTAAGTCCTGCTGTGCATAGCCCCCGAAGCATCACACTAGGAGTAAAAGAGAAGAAAGTGGTGGTTTCCCAGCTGGAAAGCCCAACAGCCCAAACCAACAGCCCAACAGCAGCAGCAGTAAAATGGGCCAATTAATCTAGGGTGGAAGGAAATGAGATCCTGTTGAAGAAAAGGCAACAAGAAAGGAACAAGTCCTATTAGCTGAAGACTAGCAAATCTTCAGTAATGATATGAATGTCTGAGAGGAAGAGGCAAAGGAATTATAAAATATATTCAGTATAGCCTTTTAGTCCTGGATTTTGAAGCCATTCTGTTTGCACTTGGATTATATTATATATCTGAATATTCCTACTACCACTCTTTGAATGACTGGACTTTATGTAACATCATATTTAAAGTTAGGCATCATATCCCATTCTAATTACACTTCTGTTTAATATTTTCACAAAATCTTTCCTTTATGTCATTTAATTATATATCTAAATTGGGGTGAGGGGAGGCAGTGTTCTGTAAAATTTAAAGTAATAATGAGAAATATAAAACAGTGTCTAGTCTACAATTCACTTTTTCCATGTGGGTATTTAAATTTTTCTAACACAGTTTTTTGTTTCTCATAATCAATTTGAATAACTGGACTGTTTTAGAGGCTACAGTGTATATACTCTTAAATGTCAAAAGTGTCATTATTTCAGTAAACAGTTAAGGAACCTATATTATGTCATATTAATAAAATCAAATGTGGATACTACTCTGAAGAAAACTTGCACTCTTATAAACTTAAAATTCAGTATACATATAGCAACTTATAGCAAAATGTATTACAGAAATAATGTAAATAGTCTAGGAAAAAATGTAATGAAAATAGGAAATCAGAAGAGATGTTAAACTTCAATTTAATCTCTCATTACATTAAAATATGAAATCGTACTGATTATTTCAGCCCTGTTAATGTTGCTATGCAGTGACACACATGTAGTAAATATGATTAAAATGAAACCATTTATGGTTTTTCTTCTTCTACAGGATTAAAAAAAATGGAAGTTCTATTCTCGTTGCACTACTCAAATAAAATGCTTTCAAAGTTTATGCAGTTCTGGGCAGGTCAAACATATGTAGATTATAAAGTGTTGCGGGGATCCACAGATGTTTTACAAATTATAGTCCCAAATTGTGACCCAGTTTGCATGGCTATGCAAGATAGGAGGGAGAATAAAGGAATAAAATACTCCTTTATTAGTAATACCCAGGGGAGCTGTAAGGGGTGAATAAAAAGAATAATCACAATAGGGAATCTTGCACTGCGTGACCTAGTTGCACCAGCATGTAAGAGCTCAAGCACTGAAAAGGAAAACCAGGAGACTCATTGTACCTTTGAGCCACAATTTACCTCTCCGTTTACACTAAGGCAATGCAAAAATATGCTTGGCTTTGTTCAGGGCTCATGAGCAGTCAAAATCCTGCAGCAATTATTTCTGTGAAAAGTGTTTGATTTCTATGAGTAGTATTGGTATTTCTTTGAAAGTCTAAGTTGATACCAGTGTGTTATCCTTCATAATTATAGATGTGATTGTTTTGGTGGTGTCATGTCTTCAACAGTTAAGCCCAGTATATAAACTTCTTTCTTTTCCATGTAGTAGTCAGAAGAGATTGGATCCATTTCCTGCCATGTCTTTCTCTTTTATTGCAAACAGTTCTAGTTTCAGCAGAGCCTTAGCTTTGCAGACGAAAAGATTACTTCCATCACATTGAAATGCAGCTACCTCAAGCTAAAGTGCAGACTTGTGATCACACAATATATTAGATTATTTATAGAACAAGCTATGGAAGCAATTACAAAAAATTACTAGTTGTTATTGGCTACATAAAGGAGGAATAGTATTCTTTATATGCATGATACAATCGTTTTTTTAAAAGCAGAGCAAACCAAAAGTTTGGTGCCTAAGAGCTGTGGTATATGCAGCAGAAAATGGTGATAAAGGAAGCTTACAAAAAAAAAAAAGTGGGTTTTTTTTCCCTAACCATAACAGGAATCAAACCCTGATGATGATGCTTAACCCTTAATCTTTTATTTTTACTTTTTCTTATGTCCATATTTTCTGTGTTCTGCCAATAATCTTTTCCTTCTCAAGAAGGAGGGAGAGTGATCTGTATCTGTTGTTCTCTTTTCTACATCACTTAAACATGCAGAGCTTTAATCATGGAATACCCAATGAAAACTGTCTGTCACTACACTGAAATTCTTAAGTGATGTTAGGAGCATTTACTTTTTCTTTTTTTTTTTTTATTGAAGGTCTCTTTGTTTGGCTGGAAACTTCTTTTGTTTCAGCTGTCTGGTTTCACTAAGAAACATAGTGGTCTCATGAGTTTCTGGAAGTTACTAGTGGTGAGACCACTAGTTTCTATTATATTTAACTCACCATCTAACAATATACAGAATGGTTAAAAAGTCATCCTGAGATTAACTTCCAAAAGCATAAATTCTTACTAATTTTACATCATCCACCACTAACTGTATTCATGTGTTTCATATAATCATCTGTGTCATCACATCTTAGCACTAATGTTTTTCACTTGGACTCTCACTAACAACAGCTTTTAAATCTCCACTGCATTCAGTGGGATTTTACATGCTTCAGTGTTTGTAGAAACAGTACCCTATACTGTATCGCATCTGGTGTTCAAGCAGGCTTTCTCATGTGATGTTCTTGTACCTTAATTATTGCGATGGTTGCTTCGATCTTGTTGAGAGTTTTAAATGAACTGTAAGGCATACTGCAATAATAAATAATAATGTAGTGACTATCATAAAATCACAGCGTTTTTCAAGCAAAACACTAAGTCAATCAAAGCAGAAAATATCTGACCCACATCCAAACTTTAGCTGTGTTTCTGAATTTCTGGTCAGAAGACATAATATATTAATGCCCTGCAACTTGCACTGTGCTCACTTTAAAATTTATATTAAGTAGATTGTTACATTATGATAATGTACTAAATTACCTAAAGCAAAGTAATACAATGATTAACTGTCCATAAACATTGGTTTATGGTCAGTTTATAAAGTATTACAAAGATTAACATTATGCATTTTCATAACAGAAGAAAATTGCAGGATGAAATATCTGTGGATTGACTTGGTGCTATTAAGAATAATAAAATAGTGGTATAACTCACAACAGTCTCAAGTTACAGCTTGCAAGTAAACTTTGTTTTAAATCATGTTTGAAATTGACAGAGATATTCATTGTTTTAAAAAAATGCCTAAAGTTTTCCAAGCATAGAATAATGATTTCCAGTATATGTTTTCTAATATGTAATATATTACTTTTTTTTTTTTCCTCCTTCATTATTCAACATAACATGTGAGATGCTGACCTGGTGTAGCTTCTCTGATATCAGAAGCATTTTACCACCTTATCCACGGCAAATTTTGGTCTCTTTTTACCAGTTTATAATATTTGTCTTAAAAAGCACACAATTAAAGTTCAATGCTTTATGAATTAAACTCATTTAATTGTGCATGAGTAAAAATGCGGTTCACCTGTTGCTCCAGGGTTTCACCTGGTCAGTCTGTGAGTTAAACCCTATGCAAACTAGATTTTTTTAGGGGACAGAGACTAAAGGTCAGGAAAAATGAGTGAACATAGAGTGGGGAATCACGCATGGGACAGGACAATAGGAAGGGCCCTTATACAACCTTTGAGAATGCAGGCCAATTCTAGGCCCATCTCAAATGCATGGTTTGGGCTTTCTAATGCAAAAGAGATACTCATAAACTGGAGAGAATCCAGAGAAGGAAAACCATGATTTAGAGGGGTCTGAAGTACTTGATATGCAAGGAAAAGCTGAGGAAAGAGTTTGATCAGCTGCAAGGGTATCTGTTTGAAGCATCCACTTTTGCCTAAAGGGTAGTTAAGGAAAGTGTAGAGACAGATACTTCACATGGGTGCCCAGTGAAAGGAACGAAGCTGTAATTCACAATTTATTGAAGGAAAATTGCAATTGGACTTTAGGTAAAAAAAATGCACAACAAGAATGATCAAGCACTGGAACAGGTTGTCCGAGAACTGTGGGAAACTGTCCTTGGAGATTTTTCAAAACTTGGCTGGACAAGTCCCTGAGTGACATGATCCAGTTTGAGATTAACCCTGATCCAAGCAGAAGGCTGGACCAGATGGCCTCAAAAATCTCCCTATAACCTAAATTTTTATATGATCCTATGATTTTCCTTCTGTGTTCCCTCAGCCTTAAAAACTGCAGTTAGTTAACACTGCATAAAGATTTCTATACTCTGAAGGTTAAAACCAGAATTAATATTCATATTACTTCAATAAAATAAGCTATAACTTTTAGAAAACCTTTTGAAACTCAAAAAATTAACATTAAAGTATCCTTTCTTCCTTTTCATTTCTAACTTCAGGTTTCTGAGATGCTGAAATGAACTTAGCTCACTTTTTCAGGCTTTCCTGTGCAGTTATGAGGTCGAGAAATATATTTCATTTTTAAACAAAAGCTAAATACTACAGGATCAGAGACTTTCAGAAAAGAATCAAGTATCACAATGCAAGAAAATTTGCAGGGGCTAGTAAGTGAAATTTCTCGCATAATTTTTATTTTCACTATTTGTCTTTCTTGTAAAGCTTAGGCACTGGAAAATTTTATGGTTAGTGTGATTTTTAACTGTCTTCATCATTACCTTTCCTGATGTATATTATGGCTTTTAATGAACTTTTTAATACATGTATTTGAAAATTTACATAGACGTTCCACTTGTTTGTTATTAGTAAGTTATGTTAAACTCCATATACACATTAGAGACATTGGTAATCTAACTTGGTTTAGGTTAGAATGCACTTTTCTGATGCTCTGAGCTTCTTGAAGCTCTGAGCTCCTGAGAAAAGAACTACTTTTTTATTTGTAAAAAAGAAAGAGACACAATAGTCCAATATAAAACAAACAAACAAAAAAAGACAATAACATCGTTTCCAGCTATACTGTGAATATAGGGATTTCCTCTGGCATTGATTCTGTGAAAGTGTCATCAAAATGAAAGAAAGGCTTGGCACATGCTATATGAAAAGATGGGAACAAGGAAACACACATGGCACAATGATCAATGACACTATGGTCCTTAGAAAATAAGAGTATATGAGCTTTTGGCTTTTGCGGTTGAGTTATGGCTGAAATATGTCCACAGCAAGTATCCAAAATATTTTCTTTCTACTTGATTCTTCCTATGCACAGGGAAACGGGATTATATACAGACTAAACAGGGTTGCATCCCGTTTACCTAACTCCTTCCAAAGCAGTAACATTCCAAGCCATAAATGTGCCACAGCCATTTGTCAATATTACAGACACTTATAAGCCTAGTAGTAGAAAGTTGTAAAATCGTCACAATTTGGTATATATGTGTATATGTATATATAAATTGTTGATGTAACAGCCCCTAATTATCTGTAGCACTTGATTAGGAAGCTATGAAAATACCTACTGATCATTTCTTAACTTGTAACTGTCGACTTAAGGTAATGTTTGCCCATTTGGCTGAGCTTTTTTTCCCTGCCTGTTGTCTGTTTGCTTTTGATCCCAATGAGAAGTCATTCTAAATAATTCCTTGATTTCAGAGTTTAAGGAAAATACCTGTAAGGCTCCCAGAAGGTTCCAGATGGCGTATGCACACATCTTTGAGCATTGCAGTGTGCAGGGTCACACCGTCTGATGCAGGGAAAATGGGGCCTCCATAAATGTGCAGTGTGGTGATTATTTCAAGTAGAGTTAACCTTGCTGAAGTTTGCCATCTAAAGTGCCTTGTGTAGTGGGCAAGCTCTGACTGTAACCCAAGGCAGGACCGCATCTCTTAATGGTACAAGCTTGGGTGGCTTCAATCCTTTATGAAATTTTTGCCTAAAATAATTTAGGCAAATCTGCCTCTGAATCCTTTTCCTCCATGACTATCTATGCAGTTGGCTTATCGTGATGCCTAAGAGTTACAGTGCTAAAATTGGGTGACAAGAATCAAAAACTTTGATGGGAAAATTTCTCATTGACTAAAATGCTGAGAGAAAGAGTGATGATGTTTTTGTTTGCCCCGATTCTAAACATGGCAAATGAGGCATCTTGATGCTGCTACATTTATTACCACAGTTGATTCCTAAACATCAAAATATTATACTATATTTATGTACACATTTGAAAATAACATATGTGTTGTTTATTCATTAGGGAATAACATATGAACAGCATCACCTGGTGACAATTGTAAATAAAAAAAGCAACACACAGCCTTCTCCTGTCAGAGTAGTTTTGGCTGGCAGCATACCTCTCTCTTTCCACTCATGTTGGCACTTTCAGGAAAGAATGGAAGATGTGCTTATCCACTGGGGCATTTAAAATATTCTTACCCAAACTCCTCTGTCCAGCAATGGTTTGGCCAAGATACTTGAAAATATTTATTCTTCACTGCAAGTCATAGCATTCTCTAGCTCTTCGCCAAGAGCTCATTACTTTTCAGAGCATTCCCATCAACACTCTACCTTGATACTTAATTATCAAAATAACTGTCAGAAATGTTTATGGTGCCCTAATTTGGCCTATTTCATACTTGATGACTAAATTATAGGGTAAATTTATCCCTGAAAGACTTAAGGCAAAAGCGCACATAGTGCAAGCACAGAAATAGGACAGAAGTAAGTAAAGAACAGAATCCACAGAGAACATAAGGTAAGATGACTGGGTTTAAAGTGCAAGAACAAGAAAATGGATGACAGACAGCTGCCATCAGCACAGCAGACATACTTGGGCGCAAGTACTAAAAGTGGCAAGAAGTGGAATTACTGAAAATGAGGATTTAGAAATCAGTATCCCAGCTTAAATTTGGTACAAAAGAAAATAAAAATCTTAGAAGGAAGGCTCTGTCTGAGAGAATAAAAAAGCTGTCAAGGAGAGACTTCCATCAAGTGCCTCTTTTCTAATACAAGAAAGTAGATCTTGCCTTTGGTGAGTGCAGAGTATGAGCAGGTTTGGGTGGTGGGGAGAAGTTATTGGCTTTCAGGTTAAAAGTTATAAAGCCTTATTACTAGGCTGACTATTTTCAAACTTCTTTGTTCTCATCTAGGAAAAATTTACCCGATCTCCGACTGCCTCATCTATAGGCATGAGTGGGTGTCTGTAGAGTTGCACTCATCATATTTCATCTCAATTGAGTGGGACAGATTCCCACGGCACAATAAAAAAGTTAGGTGCAGATATCACACTGGCAACCACAGAAATAAATCCAAGAATAGCAGAGTTTTCAGGCTCTGAAAGTGATGCAAACTGAAATTATTCCAACAGTTGATAAGATGTATATCTGAGGCCCTTGAGTACAGTGGAGTTACTGTGAAGTTTTAAATTTCAGCCTCCTGCATATTTCATATGAAGGCTAAAATTTTTCCCATATATTATCTTGAATTCAACCAGAAAGGGATTTTATTGAAAAAAAAATGTCATCACAAGTTTTTGAGGACTATTGCCTCTTTAAACTGTTCTTCAAAAAGAAAAAGATTGAATAAAGATTTTTTACTAGATTAAAAGAATGGCATGTGGTATATGCATGCACTGCCTACAAAATATGGTAATGTGTTACCTCTTGTTAGTTGCCACCAAGAGGGACTAGTGTGTTCTCTCTGCAGTTATCCAGTTTTGAAAACAGTTCATAATTCATTAGTTTAGATTAGTTTAGAAAAAGGTCTTGTGTACTTACAGGGTATGCCTTTAAGTATTGGAGAGCCTTGATAAAGCTGAAAAAAGTGTTCTAAGCTTTCTTTCTGGCTTAGACTTCAAATGTGTCATGCCACTGGCTCTGAAAAATGTCTGACACATTAACAGAGATTCATTCTTTCAGAGACACCAGAGAACCTTATTAGTTGGCATCAACAAGACTTACTCCTTATAAGTACTGAAATTTAACTACATGCTATGGTGACAGGTTATTACTTCTGCAAGCACAGTTTAATTCTGAATTGCCATCATACAGACTATCACAACAAAAGTGGGAGCATAGCCAGTAAATACTTGTGTGTTCCTCTGTGGCATCTTATGCTGACTTGTTAAGGTCTGTTTCACATGTTATCTCAGGATTTAGGAAAAAAAACCCCTTTAGTTAAAACTTGTTTTGCAGAAGGTATTTTAAAAATTGATATATTGTATTGCAGTCACTTTTTTGTCAGCTTGAAGTATAGCTACAAAGATGACAGAGACAAACTCTTCTGTCAGTTGAATGAACAAGCAGAAATGGCCACCGAGTGCCACTTCAGAGGTTATGCTATGCAGAATATTTTAAACTAATGTCACAAGAACTCTTTGGCTTTCACTGTCTGTTGTTCAGAGGAACAGATGATGACCTGTATGCAGAAAAATGTTGCCTCGTTCTCCCCAGATACACTAAATTCTTCTTAAATTGAGAGAGGATTTGCATAATGATATTTTAAGCAATGAAAACAAGAAAGGTCAATACCAAGAGTGCTCATGATTATCTCACTAGGATTTTCACAGGTATTGCCTGGGTTTTACATTAATAAATGTTATTTTTTATTTTACGTACTCTGTTAGGCAAAATGTCAACAAGTAGCATATGGCATCACAGCACAATCAACCATGCTATAAGCAGACACAACTCAACTGAGGACACTGGAGTTCCTGCATGAGTTGTGCCTGGAAAGCCTTCATTTACATAAAAATAACATTTACAGAGAATTTGTGTGTGGAGATGTAGTTACTCACAGGCTTCCTAGTAAAACCAGGTTAATAGCTGGTTGTAAATTTGCTTATATTATTTCTTTTTCAGTATTAGTTCAACTGTGGTTTTGCCTAGCTAAGATTTAGACTCCAGTCTTCTTTTCTGAGAAAGGAAAAGAACCCTTGATCAGGGTTGAGATCTATATTAATATAATAAATTTCTATTAAGTTTAAGGGCAGAAGGAGACCACTGGCAGATACATAGAGACAAGGTGACTGTGTTTCAGTCTGTATCCCTAGCACTGAATTCTTGGAAATTGATTTGACCCCATACCAACATGGTTACAAAATAAAAAATTCATTCTTGATCCCAAAATGGGACTATGGTACTGAATGTTCTAGTATATATTTAGATACACAGACTTTATCTTACTTATCTCAAATAAGGGGAGGCACAGCATATAACAAGAAATGTTTGCAAAAGTTACCTGAGTCTAATGAGTTTGGCATATGTCTGACACAAAACAATGTGCTAACACTCTTCCTACTGTGTGCAATCAATGCAATGGAGGAGTACCAACACAGAGGGGTAACCAAGTCTCCTATTATCTGCTCTCATAGCGTCTCCGCTATGCATACGTGTCTCCCTGATAATTTTGTTCTTGCTCTGCACTCATAATCTCGCACTGCTAAATGCAGTGGAACTGAGCACTGTGTTTGTATCAAGGGCTGGCATTTTCTCATGGTTGTCAGGGCAGTCTGGGATTCGGTGATTTTCATACCTTTCTGACAAATATCCATGACTTGTGACATTCTGGAATCCTGCGTAAGAGAGAGTGGACTGTGGATGTGGAGTGAGCCTAATTACATGGAGTGGAACAAATGTAATTACGAGCTGTGAAGTTGATCTAGGCACTGTTTGGGAGGTTAATAGAGAGCAGGAGCTCAGCCTGACAAAGGAGCCCACTGGCCCAGCTGACTCAAGCTGAAGGGCTGCACATGGTTGCACACAGTGGAACAAATTTCATTACAAACCTTGAGATCAACATTTTTAAAAGCTTAGTGAAATGGGTCAAGTTCACAAGGATAATTTGGTTACTACAAAAACACATCTATGACGTTTGACACCTTTTATGCGATGAGAGTATTTCTGCCCTTTAAAGTCCCAGCTCTTCTATGACATAATTGTCCAGGTTCACTCAAGTGTTTATGGTGTTTGACCAAAGCATTTAATTAGATACACTAATGACTGACTCTATTCTGACAGTTTCAACATTCAAAAATTGCTTTTTGGGGCCACCAGAAATAATGGAGGGGGGAAAAAGCCTTTATTTTGGATGCACTGAGTGAATTAGTAATGGTTTTGAAAGAAAAGCCTGCAATCAAACATTGCCCATTGGGTTTGAGATGAAAAAAGGGGAAGATGAAAGTAAAATAGGAGATACAGGTATATCTATGTATGTGTCTGTATGCATGTATACATATCTATATATATAAATGGATGTTTCTTTGATAATTATTTTCCTTTTCCATTGATTTCTACTGAGATATAAAAGGCTAGGCAAAGTAAAGTTGGACTTTTGAGTCAGATTCCAAACTTTCTCTTTCTCCTCTTAATAATTTTTTTTTCCATTTAAATGCAACTACCTTGTGACTTTCCTCTTTCAGAGACTGCCTAATCAAGAACATACTCTAGTTTGTGGAACATGAAGGAGTTCAGAACAACTTATCTTGCACATCTCAGCTGGTTTGGCAGTGAATTAAAAAAAAAAAGTAACAGACAAAGAGTTGCAGGACAAAAAAAACCACACCCAAATAATTATAGTAATACAAGCTATTTCTTTTCAATTTAAAATCATTCCTCCAAGACTTGGCAGGATAAATCTTGTTCTGAGGTAGATTCCATATAAAAGTGCATTGACTTGGTGATATAAAAGAATGGCAGCCAAGGAAGTTTCTTCCCTTAATACACCACAGACTCACAGGAAACAGAATTATTATATTTCTTTGAAATGATTTATCTAATAATTTCTTATATCACTTCAATTTTCTTAAATGTGGTCATATGCTATTTTTTATGTTACCTCTCAATAAAATAAAATAAAAGCCAAATAATTTTTGCATCTGCCAAAAGCAGGTTTGCAGAGATTTTGTGAAAATACTTTGAGGAGTTGCAAAGACTGGGATTTTGAAATTTACCTGTGTGTAATACGCTACCACTTTTGGGAGGAACAGAAATTTAATTACCGCATTTTACAGATGGAAAGCTGAGGTATCAACCTCAGGCTGGCAGGTGGTTACTATCATGACTAACCGTGTTAAAATCAATGACATTTGTTGTGTATGAAACTGCTCACAAAGCTGAATAAAAGATTTCACAATCTGACTCTGAGAGACAAAGTGGTTTGCCCAAGGTCTATAGCCTGGGACTCAGCAAACCACTTAAGCATGTCCTTAATTTGTAGCACAAGTTTAAGTGTTTTTCTGCAGCAGAAATAAATAGAGAATCATTGATAGAGTTTAAATCTAGGTCTCCCTAGTGCCAGGTCATTTCCTTAATCATAAGGGCACCTTGACTATATGTGATAAATGTTAACAGGAATTGAGTATGTCTTACGTCTGCATATTTGCCAATTTTTGCTTTTGTTTTACAAAGCTAACTGCAAGAGAATGACTCATAAATGCACCTCACTTTTCATGAAAGTATATCATGGCTGAAGTATGAAAAGAAAGCAGACACAAGATAGGACACAGAAATCCCTAAAAATAAGAAGATGAAAAGGTTGCTCTTATCCCAGTGACATAATTCATAAGCAAGCCTGTCATCTTTGTTAATACTATATCATGTGTGGTTCCTACAGGAAACTGGTAATGCAGCAGGTATTATCAATTCCTTGAAATATATTCATAACACACATCTGGAATTCAATATAATTTTGGTAGCTCCAGCACTAACATTTGTCAGAATTGCTCTTCTATAGGCAAAGCAGTCTTTGAGCATGGAAGATGCTTTCTCTCAGGAAAAACAGTCAAGAACAGTTTCATAGAGCACGTACAGACTGTTTGATGTATATGAACCAAGAATGGGATATGTTCTTTTGTACAAACACCTGGCTTCATATTGGTTAACCTGTATTTTCACTTATTGTGGATCAATCTGTAAGTAGTCTAAAACCCAGTTCCCCAGGAATATGAGTGGTATGGGATGAGGAACTCCAGAGGAGGTAAAGAAGGGGATATGCTGACTAATGACAACACCTGAAGGATGAAGCACTGATGTGAACACTGAATCTCCATGTCTGATGGTCAGAATGTCTTAGGGATTCTTAGGGATACATACATGTTTGATCTAATATAATTTTTAAACTTGTTTTCTTATAACGCTGTATTTTCCTAATCTTATGCTAAAAGACTCTAAGACTTACAAAAAAACATTTACTTGCTATTCAGGATGAATAATACTTTGATCAACATATCTAGTAGTAGTGACATGAAACACAGCAGAGATTATTCCGAGGGAGTTGCTCACTGCTCTTTGTAAGTATATTGGAGAAAAACTACAGACTAAAAAGCATCTACTAGAGTATAAAGGTTATGCTGCAAGTTTCTGTCTCTGAGAAAGTTAGTTCTTGACAGCAAATCTACCATACCATATAAG
>NW_010205028.1:9957-21992 GCF_000695765.1 Mesitornis unicolor | reverse complement strand
CTAGCAAAGCAACTCTTGGAGCCCTGGCAAAACTGCCACATACCACAGAGGAAAAAAAAATATATATACAATAATAATAACAACAAGAACAACAACAAACCTTCATGTACTTTATTTTCCAATTCATTAAGTTCCATCTCATTGTTTTATACTTGTGTCAGAGACAGTGCACTTAAGCTTGAGTTTTTCTAGTAGAAACTACGTCTGGGACATTGGAGAGATTTATTGGTCAAGGAGAACTCCCAGGAGCTGCCCACAGATTATATATGCACATTAAGCGAGAGGTGATTAACAAATGCTATCATCGCCACTTTGTATTCACAGGACTTGGGGTGGAAAGCTTGCTGTGAGAGAAGAGGCACAAGGAAAAGAACTCATACTGGAGTCAGCTCAGCTGTACTTTGCCTTCCATTAATATAAGTACATAGGAATTTATCTTAGTGGTATAAAGAGTAGCTGACCATGGACCAACCATGCAGGACTGTTCTGTGATTGAAATTGCTTCAGAAAGTTGCAATTCACTCCCTGGATCACTGCTTATTGCTTTGTCTGCCATGCCAGACATAGTCAGGAACCAGAGCCACAGTATCGTATTTCTTAACAAAAGACAGGGATGGGTCCCACAAACAGTGAAATTGTTTGCCGTTATTCTGTCCTTTTTATTTTACTCAAGTAAGAAGCTGCATCAATAATGGGCTTCATCCATCTATCCCTTTCCAGTAGAATTTGTGAATGACTTCATCACTCAGTCTGCATACTGCATATAAAATCTTCCTTGTGGTTTAGTCTACTACAAACAACAAATTGTGATTACACTTCTCCAAAAAACAGAGCTTTATGCCCAGAAATATTCTTTCATCCATTCTTTGGGGACACAGACACTTGGATAATGTATATGCCTTGCATGCACTTCTCTCCCTAAATGCAGCAACTGGAATGAAACTGTCTTTGTAGATGAAGTTGATGTTTTAATTTTTTTACCCTGAAGGACGATATATAATGTAACTTTTCAATTTTCATTAACTGTGGCACAGGTTGCTATAGGCTAAGCTCTCAGCTATGAATAAAAGTAAAGCAATGAAACTCTAGAGAGGAACCTTTCAGCTAAATGCCATCCTTGGTGTTTTGTGGCCATGCTAAGCTTGGATGGGACTACAGTAATTATGTCTCTCTCCAGCTGTTCTAATAGTAAATTCACCAGGAAGACGTCCTTTTTCCCCCCTGTTCTGAATCCTATGCCCCCAGGTAGCTCAAATGCTGGTGTATCTTAATTGAAAAAGTAAAAGGATCAGAATTAATAAATTTAAGAGAAATGGGATGTTACTCAGAAAGAAAAGCTAAAGCTGAATATAAGGCATAGGAGAGGAACAATTCCAAATGACAGACTTAGAATAGCCTCTAGAAATATTGTTACTTCGGTGCCTTAACATAGGTAGCTCAAATACTAGAAAACATACTGAATATATTAGTCAAGACAGACAGTCTTTTCTACCCCAAACCTGAATATTAGTGCCTGTATTGAACTGATTTCTGAGCCTGTCTCTGAATGATGTACCGGTCACAGGCTTGGTTACATCACCTTTCAAAATTAAGTAGGTAACGCTGTCTCCTGTTAAGGTCATATTAGAAGATAGTATAAAATTTCTAATTACTGGAAAGCCAATACTAAATATTACCAAATCAGAAACAGCCATAATACATATGATTAGGATGTTAACTAATAACTACTGTGCTTGCTCTTTAGGTCAGTTGGTTATACAATAAAGAGCTTTATTAAGCATAGGGTGCTTAGGAAAATGAAGATCATGGTTTCCATCCAGCCTCCTGAAAACTGAAGTATGTATACAGGACAAATTTCATAGGCTCAAATCTGGCTGTCTTTAGGCAAATCTACAAACCAACAGTAGTCCTTACATGACTTGCTGAACCAGAATTTCATAGCCTTTATCTGTAATCCAGTTCTAAAAAACACAGCTAGATCTTAGAACACCAGTGCTTATGTCTTGTAGGAACACACAGAAACAAGGTTGGTTTCCCCAGTTCGTTTTCTTCCTTGATAAACTCAGAACTGAGAGAAAGGGAAGTCCTGCTTAAAACACAAAAGAGTTTTCAGAACAGACTTTCAATTTGGAGATACCAGTTTCTAGAATCAGAGAACTGATGTTTAGGCAACATCATGTACTATAACCTCTCTATACTGTTTATGTTAACAAAGCATGTGTACGGTATAGCAATATCTTTTTCTTTGTCAAACTGTTGCACTGTGCCTAACATAGAAAGTAAAAAGGAAATTAAGCAGCTCATGCTTATCCAGTCTTGCCCAAATAAACATATTCAACGTGAGAGATTTATGCAGAGGACCTGTCATTCCTGTGGTGTAAATAACATTAATTTCTTTTCCTTTATTCCTTTGGATCTTTAAGTAATTATTTCCCTAAAATTTTGAGAAGTCTCTGTAAGTTTCCATCAGTGACCAAGATGATACTGACATAAATTGAATGTATCTTTAAAACATAAACAGTGGACATATATAATGCTAAAATAAATCTACAAACAAATTTACCATCACATACATAGAGCTTTTCCTAGGCTTCAGAGATTTCAAATGTAATGTTCAATGGTGATCTACCTTGATCAGGATAAAGACACAATTTTCTCCCCTTCCAGTGCATTTTCAAACTTGCTATTGCAGGGCTACTTTCAGAGTAAGTGGAACTCTCTATTATTGTCCTTACTCTCTCAGTCTTCTCCAAAGGCTCAGATTCACACATCGGCTCATCCACGAGAATGGTCAGTGCTAGTCCTGTCAGTCCACAGCAAAAGGAAAGTAATTGTATTTTAAATCTTTTCCAGATAATCTTCTCCAGCTCATGTCTAAAGGAAAGGTGCTGTTCAGCCCTCGGAGTTACAACAGGCCAAACCCCTTTGCCTCCTCTGTGTTGTGAGTCTTCACTGGAAGGGCTGGAATTGCCACTCATGCTTGATGAAGAGTACCCAGCTAGCTTTGATTAACTCCTAGGCTTTCAAAAAGCATGTTAAAATTCGCCTGTTGAATGTTCAGCTTCTTTTCTTGTTGAAAAGCAGAAGCTGTAATCATAAATAATAGTACCTTAATCTATTAGTTGCCTTACTAACAGTTGCATAGAACACTTGATAATAAAATAACATTTCAAGCTATAAATACTAAATCAAGATGCAAATGGATTGTCTTATACCTCAATATAAATTGCAGATACAATACCACCTAAAATTCCAGCTAAGATTTAAGATGATTCTCAGATACTTAAATTCCATGATATAATTTAATATGGGTTTAGCTAAAGTACTAATGTTTAATTGCTCCTTACAAGACCTCTTTCAACAGAAGACTTGATTATGCTTAAACCAGTCCAGAATGGTATTAAAATCATGCTGCAGAGTAATATAAATTTGACCTATCACTGGTGCAGTTCCATAAAGAATGGCACCATCTTCATGGAGAGCCATTTATTTATATTTTGTGCAAACTTGATAGCGATTGAAAAAGTCTGCAAGGAAATAAGCTCTCTGAAAAAAAGCAGCTGATATACTGAAAGCTTCTGAACTTCTTTAGTCAGTGTATTTATTTTGTAATAAGATAACATGAAAGAGAGCAACGTTTAATATCTGTTAATACAGACAGTGTCTTTTAACAAAGCTCCGTAACATTCAGTTATATTCTGGTACATTCAAGATGGGGCAAGACAGTAATGAGTCAGCAAAAAGTAGGGTCTGAGGGCATCTTGGGAGGTCATGGAGGGCCCTCCACTCTCTTGGAGAAGGAAGCACTTGTACCTTCGTAATTCCTAAAGAGTAAGCATTAATCCACAACCATTGCATCCCTGGTAAACCTGTGTGGACTTCACTGTCCTTACTTAGAAAAACCTGTTTAAACTAAGTCTTTCTTGTTGAAATTTAAGTGTACCTCTTGTCCCATCCTCTCTAAGAATAAATTTTGTCTTTCCTGAATTACTTTGAAAATTTTTGCCATGGTGCCTTTATCCCCAGACTTCCCCAGATTGAGGAACACCATTTTTTCACTCTTTTGTTTCCAGATTCTAACCAGCTTGTCTGGACTTGTTTGGACTCCCTCTCATTTGAATCCTGCTATCTGAAGCTGTACATGGGTAACACTGAAGCTCTGTCAGTTCTAACCACGGTGGAGAGTTCACTTCATGTATTTTGCACTTCAGGGGCAACTTAACATGCACCCTACTTTGATATTTTCCTTTTTTCAACAGCTTGATACTGTTGACTAGTGCTGAGTTTATTGTTTCCAGATCTTTTTATGAACTGCTACTGGACAAGTTCCTTATCCTTTGCTTGCACAGTTGGTTATTTTTGCCCAAGGGCAATGCCTTGCAGTTCTGATTTATTTCTTATGTTTTGCTTTTTCAAGCTGCTGCTCTGTTTGTCAAGATCACTTTGGTTTCTAACCCTGTACTTCAGTATACTTACTGCTACACATCATGGAATCGTGAGCAAAGGTCACAAGTAAGCTTTGGTCCTTTATCCAGGCCATTAATGAAAACACTGAACACAATCGTAACAAAGCTTTGAGGAACCAACTCATTACATATCTTTACAATCTTCGACAGCTACTATGTTGGTGTATTTAACACTCAGTTTTACAACTGTTCCCTAGTAACTAAATCAAGACTATGAACCCTTGTCTAAATAATACACATGAGAGTGCCAAAAACCCTTACCAGAGTTATCTACCATTTTCCCTATTTGCATAGCTCATTACCACAACGGAGAATATAGGAATTATTAAAAAAAAAAGTGAAGATTCTATGAAATATCATGAGTCAAATATTTACAATATGCAATTGCCTTCTTGTTTGGTTGGTTTTGCAGTTTTGTTTTGGTGTTTTTTTCTCTAGTACTATCCTGTGTACTATTATTCTGGATTTTCTAGGGCTCAAGGACCTTGCTGATATACAGGAGAACACAAATTGTCCATAAGAAAACCAATTTCTGTGGATGGCAACCCACTTTCTGAGTCTGCTCTTGGTGGCCTTCCAGTCATAAGCAATTTGGATCCTTAGGCTTTCTGGTCATAAAATGAGAACCTTTTTAATACTATGAACCTCACTGTATCTTGAAAGTTAGTAACTGGGACAGGTTATGCAATAAGACGCTATTAAGTGATTATGCACACAACCACCTGCCTGTCTCCAAGAGGATGGATGAAGGCATCTATGCCTCAGTCAAGCAATGAGATGAGAACTAAAACACACAGCCTGCCAACTTCTAGATATAGAGCATTTTTCATCCCCATGCTTCCATGGAAAACAGACTGTTGTCCTGGGTATGGAAGGAAATTAGGAGAATAAGAGACCCTATGAGAATCCAGAGGCCTCAGAAAGGGACCAAACTTAAGGATGGTAATAGGATACCTTTGGGAATCTCCCCCTTAAGAGTGTAGAAAATATTTTTTTTTCCACTAGTTGAATAGTATTTTTCAGAGGCTCATTCAGATCTTCTGTCTCACATCATAGTGAGCTCACAGGTTGAGAGAGAAGTTTCCTTACAGACAAGAGGTTAGACTGGATTATTTTTACCACTAGGCTGGAGACAAAGTAATACTTTTGGACTGGCTTCCAAATCCTAACCCAAACATCGTGATATTTCCTCAGGCAATCAAAATCTATTAGCATGTGATGCTTTTATTGAGACACTGTAGTTAATATTCACAGTAATTATTTAGAATTTATGTGACCAGTAAATAATCCCATTTTTAGCCATTTGGAACCAAGGTAAAAACCTGGAATCTTAATCAACATCCATATACTATATAAAGGGCCCAAAAGACACAAGACACAGTGGAGCTATACCTAAAGAGGAGTCTTGGGCTCCAGAAAGAAGAGCTCTACACAAGCTTTTCCAGATGTGGTAGTTAAAAAAAAAAAAAAGAAGATTTTGAAATTACTATTTAACTCTGTGCTGTGTAATGTTACAGTATAAAAGAAAAAAAAATGAGATGGGCAATGTCTCCATGGGAAATTGTTTAATGAATTTCCAATTTGTAATAAGCATTAAGAAAAGTAACAAATCAAATAGATTTTTTCACTTAGACAGGTATCATTTGGAGGAATATTCTGCAGACAAGCAAACTGTGGCTTCTGACCTGAATCCATCAGCAAATTATCAAATTCGTAAAGATAAATCTGGACACACCCAGACTGAGCAAAAGATCAAAGTCAGGGCTGAGGAGTTAGTTTCTTAATTAAGGCAATTTGAGCAAAAATAATGAAAGTCGAAGTCACATTTCTATAAAAGCAATGTGACAGAAGGGCTAGCCCTCTGCTTTACAGTACTTCATACAAAGAAAGAAGATTATATTAGTTGTTTTCTTTGTTAAGTGTTTGAATTCAAACTTTGGTGCCACTCGTTTACTATTTACCAGTAGCACTGAGTGAGTAATTCTCCGCCTGTAATTTCTTTGACTAAATTAGCCTCTTTTTCTTCACATGGAATATCCATCAGCAGATCATGATTTTCTCATTTAAATGTACTCAACAAATATATCTGAATTTTTACCCTGCAAACTGATTGCAAATATTTGAAAGTCAAACCGCATCGCTTATTTGGGATTAGTAAATCAGGTCACACTGTTTGTTCTCTCTGATTGAACAAGTGTGAGAAACACTACTTCCCGTGCAAACAGTTGTGTGTTCCCCCTCAAAATCAGTCTTTCATAAATACTCGTGTGAAACAAGATTTGTATTATTGCTTTTTATAAACCTTCCTGCTAAAAGTAAAATTCAATTGATTGTTCTTTCACAGAGAAGTCAATACGAAGACATTCTGTGTGACTATGGGCAAAAAGAATTCATTTAAGAGTTTTAATGATTACTTGTGAACATTTTTTGTATTATTCATGCCGTGCTTGTTTATAGACAAAGAATGAATTAGATAAAAAATACCTTCAATCTACATAACATCCTTACAAAAGACAGAAAGGGTCCAAAATAAGAAAAAGATAAAGAAATAAATATATCCAGCATTCAAAGGGGATAATGCTGAATCGTAGCAAATTTGGCAAAAGCAGAAAAACTGAAAAATTCAATCCCTCTATTGTGGACCATTTATCAAAAACTACACTTTAACGAGACAGGAATAAGCTCCAATCTACAGTTTTTGTTTTCCTTCCACAGAGCAACAGGATTCTGGTTAAGGGGGTTCCTTTTGGACCATAATTGCTATGCTGTTTGCAAACGTTGATATAATTTGGAAGTGTAAAATTATTCTCACATGATGGCTCCATGGATTCAGCTAATCCACTGTTGAATGGAGAACAAGCATAAAGGATAAAAGACTATTCCCAAATGTGATCATTTATTTTTACAGAGTTTTAATTATTTTAAACATAAGCATGTATTTTCTCTCTAAGTATTTTGATAGTTTGGAGAAACAAATAGATTTTCTGTGAGAGCAATGAGGAGGGAAGGAGTGATTATATGCAGATAGATAATAGCATCATGGAAAAGCGCATAAATAAATAAAATAAGCACGAACACACACAGGGCAGCTGTCCTAGTTCCCAGTTTCTTCAATGTCTCTTCTCTACAGGCTCTCTCTTCCTCTTTATCCCTCCTGACCTAGGTCAGCTCCTTTCCTTCTCTTTAAATCAGCCATCTGATGGACCACCCTAATCAAGACCATAAGGAAGCACAGGCTAAGTTGTGTCTCAGTGGCGTGCGCCATGTTTTGAGCTCTGTCCCACCGTTGCCCAGGTTGTACGCTGTGCTTCCTGCAGAGTTCTGCCCCAACATCCCCTGAGAGGCTATGACACACACACCTGTGTCCTCAGAGCCAGAGGCATGGCAACTGCAGAGTTACTCCATGAGTATGTGATCCATGAACATCCTTACATCTCTCCCTTATAGCCACAGGAGCAGGCAGCGACTCCAGTAACTGTGCTAGGCACATAAAACCCATAAAGATTATGTACTTTTCAAGGTGACAGTAATAAGGAACATTCAGTTTGCTCTACCAAAATGCTGACCTGACATTAACTTCCAAGGTAAAATAATATGCACTGAGGGTATGAATTTCAGCATCTTTCCCACTGAATGGGACCAAGAAATACTCTAGTAAATCCCAGTTTCTAACTATTTTTAGAGACAAAATCTGCCCCATCTCCCCCAGCTCAGACATCAGCAGTCTCTGACTTATGATCGTCATTCAGGCTCTGTGGAGCTTAAGTCACCCACCTAGGCACAGACTGCTGCATGATCTTTGATTTTAAATATTTTCATTAAAATCCTTGCTACTTAACTATTGACATCTATTATGTTTCAAAACTATCCTGTTCTCAATCTCAGCTTCAGAAGCACCACCAACAACATATCAGATAAAACCCACACCTATTCAACACCAAAACAAATTAAGTTTCAGCACTTAAATGAGTGCTTTCCCAAAGAGGAACTCAGAAGAGCATATAGATTAATTTAAAAAAAAAAAAAAAGAGAGAAAAATCTATTTGCAAGTTATCTTAATAGCATAGTTTTTTTTCCTTAAAGAAATAAAAATCACAGGTTTCTATCTGCCTATAATGTTAAAAAAATTACTCATGGAAATGCAAATAAGAACACAGAAAATCACAATGCAAACTTTTTTTTATATATCAGCATCTCTGGCTTTCACATGTTTTTGCATAATGATAGGGCTAATATAACATAACAAATCCCAAACTGTTTTCACAAGGAGTGGAAAAAAGATGTGTAAAAGTATGCTCTGTCTTGCTTCCTTCTGTTCACAATGTATCTAAATACAACAAATGGTGTTCTTGCTCTTTCTGTCTGTTTCTCAATCTGTTTGGAAAGTAGCCATCATTCTGCAGCCAACCATAATATTTGACACTTCCTGACATCATGAAAGCCACCATCTGTCTATCATTGAAGCCCGGTACTTTTTAAAGACTGCTTGGCCTGATCTTTAATGAAGCTTCACTGTGAATGCACAGATCAGTTTAGATAGAAAACTGGTGACATCTGACAAAAGGAATCTGTGCAAAATCACATTTTAGTTAGATTCAACCACAAAACAAAAGGAAATACCAAGACCTTCTTGCAGGCAGCAATGAAAAAGTTCAATTCTCTTTCAATTAGATCGAGGTCCAAATTCATTGTGGAAAGTTTGGAGGATGAAACTGAAATCAGAAAAAATAAAAAGATGTAGCGCAATTTAAGCAGAAAGCATTTTTCCTTCCCTCTCCTAACTACCATTTAGAAAGATAAATATAGATATGCTTCCAGTGTTTGTAAGAGGTATAAATTATAGAATACCCTATTTGTTGGAGATTATAATTAGATTTCATGTTTTGGGGTTATAACTATTTTCAATCACTCAAAAAGCAGTTTTCCTATGGTTTTGGCTTGTTATATAAATTTTCAAGACCCTTAAAGACTAAAAAGGTAGAAATCTTTGTCTATTTCATAAATATATCTCAGAAGGAAAGCATAAGCTTTTCTGCCCAAGAAGTATCTTAACAGGAAAATGTATTCCCTATGATATTTTACGACACGTCTTGCTACCAAGATTTTTGCACAAAGCAGTGAATCAAGCTGTAAAGACACTACTTGGTTCACTTAGAACAGATTTGGATGCAAACCTTTAGAAACCTGACTTGGAAAACCATGACCTTTGAATACCTCATGCTCCATTTCCTTCATCTACAAATTAATTCAAGTGTTTTCTCACGGCTACAGAGGCAGAACACTCCTTGCAGCCTTCAAGTCTGCTAAACTCCTACCAGCTACAACTCCAACAGACACAGACACCAATTGATGGATGGAGAGCCAGGACCCTTGTCCCCTTTAGCTACCACCTCTCCTTTCCTCCTCCTTCAGCAGCCTGCTCCCCTCCACCGCTGTTGAGAAGTGAGATGAAGCATTTCCTGTGCTTTTCTCAGCGCGGCGCTGGTAAATGTGGTTGGCCCTTCATCAGACAATTCAGGTCAGGAGAGAGCCCTGTGCGCAGGCTGTGCTGCAAGCGGTGCAGGGGCCAAGCGCCCTGCAGCTCACAACAAACTGCACAGGGTGACAGTGAGGGAGCAGCATTCATCAAGCCAGGAAGCTGCTTGAGGTCTTAGAAAGAGCTTCTAGGAAAGAGCTGCATCTCACTTCTCACCACTGCTACCTCTGCAAAGCATCACTCCTAAGGATGCAATTAATGGGTGTGAGGGTACAAAGGGGAAATGCCATCTACTGTCAGTAAGAAAGACAATAATAATTATTATTTTCACTTAGGTAATTATCCCACAGATAGCCATAATAATTCCCAAAGCAAAAACTGAAGAGTAGTCCTGCATTTTGTGGTAAGAACAAATAAAGAGCCTCATGGTCTGAGAGCATGTACAAACCCCATCTTCTGTCCTGTGCCTCTTCTGTGCATCCTCCCACCCTACACCACAGTGCCTGGGACTTGTCCCTCCATCCCCTATCAACCTTATTCAGTCTCTATTTCCCACCCTCCTGTCATACCTTCCCACACCACAGCTGCAGGATTCAGTCTGCAGGACAGCAGCTGTTAGGTATGCCTTCAGGACAGGATCAAGCAGTAGGAAACAGGATCCAGGAAATTACTTTTACCAGTTTCAGGTGGAAAGTATAGACTTTTCACTATTCGGAGGCCAATTTATGTATGGTATGCTGAATGCCCTGGAATCCCTCAAACCTACAGACACAAGACCATTTGTATCTGAGGTAGTCTTTCCATGAGAGCTTCTCTGTTGTTTGTCTGTAGTATATGGCCACCAGGATTCTCTCTTTCACTCCCTCCTTCTCCTCTTGGTTTTTCCTGATCAGTGTGACATCTGAGTATTTTACAGTCTTTCATTAATTTACCCAGATAACAGTCCTGTGAGGCTGGGAAGTTCTGTTATTTCTATCTCCTGCTATGAAACTCTGACGGCAGAGAGACGATTAAGTTGCCCCACACCATGTCAACTCATGGTAGCAGAGCAAGGAGCTGAGTCCAGCTTTCCCAAGTCCCAGGCTAATTGCCTCATCACTGGTTCCCACTGAGTCTTCCTGTTCACAGCAGTCTTCCTCTTTATTGTTTTACCACCATCTTCAAATTCACTGCTTTAAAAGTTATCTTCTGTAACTTTAATGATCAGTTTTGCTGAGGGCAATTCCCATAGGCATTTTTATCTTTTCACAGCTTTTTATGCTACATATTTTTAGGATTATTAAAAATGGCAGTTTCTAAAAATAGTCTCTGGTTTGGCACACAAATATAGAGCAATGGAAGTTGATTTGGTTGATTAGAAGACTTCACTAAAAGCAGTAGAGTGATCACATGTTTTAAACTAAATGTCATACGGCACACAGGTACAACCACACAGTGTGAAGCAGAAATGGCTTCATACTACCCAGGATTATATTGATGTAATCATAGTACCATTCAGTACTATGGAAATTGCCTCTTCAAGCCCAAAATGGCATTCAAGGAACCCCCTTAGGCACTCTTTACATTTAAGCCAGAGGACAGGACCATATTCACCAGCTTCATCCAAACCCTATATCCAGGGAACTTTCTCCCTATGTGCTGTATGCTGTAGAGCAGACACAAAACACAGTCTGGCTTTTTAGTTTTCTCTTGTGAAACACATTGAGTTGCTCAGTAAATGTGGTGTAACAACATTTATCTAGCACTGAAATACGAGAAAGAAAGGTAACAGCCATTTATACTGTCTTTTCATGGTAGAAAAAGAATAGTGAAGTATAACAAACTCTAGCTAACATTGCAAAGTGGTAACAAAATAGACTTTGTCCTTGACACCTGTTTCTTTCTTTGGGATTCCAAATCAGCAGCACTGATCCAGGCCTCTGTTTTGGATACCCCTCAATGAGACTAAATTCAAACTGATCCACACCTTGTCTCATCACTGGGTAAGAGAGAAGGGTGCCATCTACTGAAGTTACCAGCATCAGACACTTTCAAAGAAGATGGCTTTAGAGCAGGTGTAGTGAAGTGCAGGAAAAAAAGGGCAGGTCTGCAAT
>NW_010205028.1:595-9926 GCF_000695765.1 Mesitornis unicolor | reverse complement strand
GGAAAGAGGACCTAGAAGCAGCAAAGGTAAATGAGAGTATGTAACAAAGTAAATAAGTCATCCAACCACATACATAATAAGTACTCTCATCCTCTACACATGTTTCATTCCTGTCACTCAGCAAAACAACATTTAGTTGTTTCTAGATTTTCACTTACAAACCGAAAGTGAGATTGTGATATTTTATGATACTTTCGCTTACTATGGAATTAAACCTAATGCATTTAAACATGGATATTTTAGCTTTTAGAAGAGTAAACTGCATGAAAAAAATTATACATATTTGTTAAATGAAGAATAAATTATTCGGAGCAGCTGTTCTGGTTTGAAGAATTTTTTTTCTATATTGATTACAATCTCTTTGCTTTGTGTGCTCAAAACCAGAGCAGACTAATCAGTGTCAGTCAAAGACTATTTTGTGCCAGAAATTATGAGGACTAGCAAAGTTCGTCATGGCCACGAACAGCTAGGATACCTATAATACATATTTTGGTTATGCCCTTGACCACCAAGTTAATCAAATTTATTCTGTCATGCATGCTTTCAAACAAAACAAGATTAAAAAAAAAAGGAAGGAAAGCCAAGCAACCCTTGCTGCATGTAAAGGTTGCAAGATTGATGTATTCAGCCTTTGAATCTAGAGGGTATGAAAAATTATTGTCAGTCAGTAATGGATGCCATTCATTGGATGCCAATGAGAGCAAACCTTCTTGTGTGAAGATCTACATCCTCAGTCTACTACCAGATACAGCACAGGACATTTCTACTGGCATATTTTTCAGATGAAATGAATAATTATAGAGCTGGATTGGATGGAAAGTCAGGAGATCTGGTTTAAATCCTACAGCTGCCACCTATCTCAGCATGGCCATGTGCTGAGTGCTCAAAATCTCCATGCCTTGCCTTTCATTCTCTCAGATGGGGATACAGATATTTCTTTTTCTCTCTTTCTTTGCCTATGTTGTTTCCACAGAGCATAAAACTATCACAACAAAGACTGCTTTTCCTCTGTCAACTCAATCCTTGCATCCTTATTAGAATATGTTACACACAGTGGCAAGGTGAATAAACATGTTCCAGTTCCTAACTCAGCAGTGCATCTATCATAACAATCTAGGAAATCTTAGCTACTTCTTGAGAAGATTAATCTGAATGGACTATGAGAACAGTTAAAATAACAACACAGTGACTTGGGCTGGTTCTTTTAGGTGTATGTTGTCTTTAACATCTGTCACTACAACTGTCATTAGATGGTGAAAAGATCTCTAACATGAAAAAATTAATCTGGCAACATTTTCATTTACGCTTAAGGTTTTCAACTTTACAACTCTTTCCTGAATAAACTGTGAAGTAGGGGGGAAGGAGAGTAAAGGAAGAAAGGAAGGAAGGAGGACCTACTGAAAGTTAAATTACTTCATGCTAATGTCTGAGATCCTTGTAGAGTTCATCCAGTCACAAACTATTGCTCTTCAATTCAATCCTGCAGTTCTACTTAACTGTGGTTAGATGGTGGATCAATTTCTATGCTCTTTTTGTCCATTGTCTGTTTTTCTTCCTTTCTCTATGTAATTAAGCATATGAAAGATTATTCTCCTATTAGCTCCATAGAGTGGACTCAAAAAATGTTTGACCTGATCCACAAAAGTAAAAATTGTAAGGAAATACTACAGATAACACAGCTAATTTCATTTTGCTGGCACAGTCAGTGGGACCTGGAGATGCTGACAGCCTGATGCTTTGAAGGATCAGGCCCATAAAATACTCGGTAGTTTGTATTTGTGCAACAGAAGTTACATTCTGAGCTAGCTAATCTACCATATTCCCCATGGAGACATCCCAGCATCAGCTACATTTGCTATCTCTATTCCTGTTTAAAGGTGTCAGCCTAAATTCAAGCAGCTGTCAGCTACCTAGTGGGCTTGGCTCTTTTCTAGTAGTTAATTGTGCAGACACCATTGATTGGGGGTAGAGGCAGCTTGCACAGTCTCTGCTTTGCAGAAAAACAAAGAGGAAGAAAGAGAGGAAAATAAACCCATTCATTATATATAAGCCAGACATAACAAATGTAACCTCAAAGCTATTTGTAAAATTAGCTAAGCGTACATGCTTAATGTGCAGATTATTTTCCATATCTCGACCGTGCTATGGCCAAGATAGGTAGCTGAAATAGAAATGAGATGTAAGCAGTTTCTTTTCAAACTTCTTTCTAATTCCAGTTAGTTTATTTTATAAATCATGTTCTGAGGAGACCAAAACCTTTCAGAGAAAATCAGATTCATAAAGTTTGATGGCCAGGAGGAATCATTATTCTGACCTCTGTAAATCACAAGCCATTATATTTCGTCCAGTTAAACCTGTATCGAGCTCAATAATATGTGTTAATGTCTGATCATGGCAACCATTTCATAAACACACCTAGTTGACTTTCAGAATTGGACAATGGGAAGCATACAACATAATTAGCAGAGAGTGAGAAGAAATCTAGACTTGTTCCTGAAACTTTACAAACAGCATTAATTTCTCAGCATGATATAAGAAGACTGCAGAATTTTCCCCTGCTGATGTAGATGTGTGAGATATCTACATTTCCTCCTTTTCTATGTCAAATGTAAAAGACTTCTATCTGGAGATAAGGGATCCCTCATCTTCTTTGCTGAAGTTGTAACCAGAATATCTTTACAGACTGACCATCTGGGGTTCTGCTTTCATGTTCTAGCATAGTTTTGAGTGAAGATTAAATGCCAAGACTTAAGGCACTAGAGCTTTAAAGATGTTGTTCTGCTAATGTGCAGTGCAAGCTTTTCAGCATTTATTCTAAAAATACCATGTACCATGGAAACAAGTTCTTTTTTTTTTCTTTCTCTTACTACTGTAAAATACATATACTCTAAAATAATATTAACACTGTAAAATAGACATGCATGTATCTGTGCGCAAACTAAATCCTAACTTCAAATATTCAGCCTGAAGGATCATCACATTTCTCGCATTCAGAGTCAAAAGTATAACATACATACGTAACAGAAATTAATTGCAAAATAGGTTTTAAAAGAATAACTTTCATCAACACTGTGATACTGTGAAAGACCTACACTCTCTCAGATTTCAGAAGTGGCACGTGTGTGACACAAGCAGTGGACGTGACAGCATGCACCCAGGCCATGGCAGACATGCTCCAGCGACCCCTTCAAAAGTCACTGACCCTCTGAGGGATGTCACTCTTCCCTCAGCAGTGACTGGGTAGTTAAACGCACCTGACCTCTTAGGGCACCTGAATCCAGTAATACTGATCTGGATATGGCAGTGATCTGGATGGCTACCTGAGGAATGGTAGTTCTGTTACATAGATCAAACTCAGCAATAAGATTCATCTAACTCTGCCTCGCCTCACTTTTACCAGAGCTGACCTTGCTACTCTTTCTTCTTCAGGGCCCCTTAATATGTGTTAGGTTGTGATGCCCCCAGCAGAGACCTGTGTGATTTCCCACTGCCATCACCCACATATTTCTCACTGAAGGACATTTCTAATACAAATTTATTGATTCCAGACACCTACTATCAGAGCATGATATTTGCTTGCTTCTAAAAAGAAGGCTTTGACTGCCAAAAAAACTATAGTAGATTGAAATTTGTTATCTTTAAAAGCTGATTAAGCCAAAAGAGGAAAGTGAAACAAGCTTAAGTGATCTGAGAATCATATTCCTCCCCTCCTCCACCTCAGTTCTTTTTTATTTCTCCTGGGGATGAATATGGACATTTGTTTTGGTACACACACAGTCTTTTTGCAAATCTGACTGATTGCACATTGAGCTTTGTGTGCAACCACTTTGATTTGAAAGAAACGGCATTTTCCAAAATAAAGCAAGGAGAGCTAAGAAGGGAGAGACAGAGCTGTACGAAGCTCCATGTTCCAGCAGTGGGTGTCATGGGTGCCCCCACTTCAGGTACTTGTTTCTTGGCTTTTATGCCTTCAGCAGTTTCCCAATTGTTTCTTTTTAAAAGTAGAGGCAGCTCTGGGGGAGTTTCTAAGTTATGGTTGCTGACAGTGCCTAGCAAGATTTTTAAGAATTCTTTTTTTAATCTGGAATTTTGTCTATGAGTCATTTCAAAGACTATCTTTCTGGTCATACTTGCTATAAGGCAGAATGTTGCCTGGCACAGACAACCAATCTTTGAACTAGTTTGTGGCATCAGAAAGGACACCCACAAGGAAAGTGTCACTTTTTTGTATTCTCTAAACTATCCATTTAAATCTATAGGCAATTGGCACCTAGGCCTCTTGAGAATGGCGTCCCACCTTTGTGGTGGGCACAGTGCCATCCTAGCAGATGGGCATGAGTGCTGGCATGCTGGGAATCAGTATGTGCATCACGTTTGAGTACAATAGGTCAGCTCTCATCCAAGTATGTGGGAGCGAGAGTGTCTGTGCTGAGCTTCTGTGCCAATGGTTAAAGAAATATACCATCATTAGGCTAACTGAAAAAGAAGATTCTTTCTTTTAAATTAAGCCATGTTTCCTATAGCTACCTAGGAAAACCATTTCTTCTGCAATGCTATGATTCCTGGATCACTGACAGAAGGCAGAAGACATGTATTTCTACATACACACATATAGCCCAGGCAGAAAGACACCATCTTCTTTCAACAAAGATGCATTTTTGCCCTATTTGATATCCCTGCTGAATGGCTCATCTAGGTACAAAAGCCAGATCCGTAGAAGCCAGCATATAATTTCGCTGAATAGATCCCTAAGTGCACTACAGCGTTTGGCATGAAATTTGCAATGGAGCCCTTGAAGGGGCTTTCCCATTCTGTAACCAACGGAGGCTAGTTTTGATTCAATAACAAAAAAATACACCTTGCTGACTTAACAGAATGGATTTTTACAGGCTACTTTTTCCAATCCCATGTGGAAAGTTACTGGTAACACTAGGCATGCTTTCTACTCTTGTCTTCTACCAACATGGTCAAAATGCTTCCCAAGTAGTATGGAGACTGAGAGCATTTAGACTGAATAGATTGTCTTATCACAACTTCCTTCAGTACCAAATGTGGATAGCAAGTAAGATTGTCATTGTCAGTCAATAGCTTCTCTAGCAGAGGTCATATACTAACAGCAAGATAGCAGCATTTGGTTCTCTAGAGAGGTCATGACCACTCAGACTTATTGATGTTCTTTGGCCTTATACATTTGAAACTACATCACAAGGTGCATTGAAATTCATCAAATTTCTTCCCTATGTCACTGAGTAGTCTGTGTTTTCAAAATGGCACTCCCATTGAAATGTGGACAGTTTAGCCAAAACTGAATAGACACTCCTGCTGCCAGCAATTTTATGCAGAGCTATTGAAAAGACGTTTTTTTCTGGAGGGTGGATAAAACCACCTATTTTTATCTCATGTATAATCATGTCATAATACTTTTTAAATTTTCATTATGGCACAATCATGAAGAATAATTCTGAAACTTGTTCACTACCATTCTAGTTATTCCTGAAAAAATGAGAGAGTGAAATTACTACGTGAGCAATTGATGCGGAAGAACTAGAGTAATATTTCAGGCATAACCTCACTCACAAATATTTGAATTATTAAATATAATAATAATCATCATCAGTTGAAATCAGATAAACGCAGAAGGACTCAAGTCTATGTCCAACATCTGAGCCACCAAAATCTGAGCTCTGTGAATACAGATTTGTTCCATGACGGCAGCTCTGTTAATGAAAATTATCAAAATATTTTTGGTTGGGAAGTATATTCTGGATTAAAGCCAATAGCAATCAGATCTTATAACAGCATGGCAATTACTTTTTACATAGGTAGATCAGTTATCTTTGTGTTGTCAAAAAAATTACTGAATTTTGGTGGTATGATTTTCAAATCTACCTATGAGAGTTCAGTAGATATCCTAAGCTGTACTCATCTTACTTCTGAAAATCTCTCTACACCTACAGTGCAGTTACCAACAATAACTAAGTAGAACAAGTAGGACTGTTTTTCTTAGGGCAATAGGAAACTCAGATCTTAAGTGGCCTCCTGTATCTCCCATTAGAAAGGAAAGAAGAAAACATGAGAAACTAGTCACCATTAACCCCTACACCTAGTCATCTCTATGGTCCAACAATTTCGTTAATAAAAGCTGGAGAGGGATTCACAGGGAAGGAGGTAAATTTTGGAGTACATCATGCCTGTACTTAATGGCAAGGAAATAATTACATAAAAGAAGAAGCAGCAGCACCACTTACATTTTTTTTAAACTTTAGAATTTCAATTACTGTTTATAATAATAATGCATAGATATACAATATATGAATATAATTTATAACAATATATAATGACATAATGAAATAATATAGTAATATAATAATAGAATTTATACTACCATATAATAATTGCAATGTTATCCCATACAAATTTTTCTGTATTATAACTTGTAAAACTAACAAGTTCTTCATGATTCAAAACTATAACACTGAAGCATCAAATCCTTGCTGAGAAGCTAGGAAGAGAATGTCTTTTTGTGTGTTCATTATGCAGTGGGCAGATTAGCAGAATGAAAATTAACAAGCTTTTACTGTATCATTTACTTAAGTCTTTGTATTTCAAACTTTACTCAAGTGAAGAGCTCTATCTGGCCCTTATAGTTTTAGCAGCGACAACCATGCAATAATTGTTCCTCCATTAAAAAAAAACACAGTATAAGCAGAGTTACAAGTACTGCTATATTATATGATATCATTGATTTGTCCTCAGTCCTTCAGAAGATGACTACATCTTAATTAATTTTTAAATAATTAAAATTCTTATTACAATATTACAATTACAGTTGTTATTACAATTATATTTTTTAAAGTATCTGCACTAGTTCAATACACAGCTTGAGTTGTTTTCTTCTCTTTTATTTTTTTAATATCTTGCCAGTGCCTTTGCACATAATAGTTTTGTTCCTTACAATAGCCCAAAGGAACAAGAGATGGCTGGTGTTACCATGCCCAAGAAACACACCTCTATGTGGCTTCCTATGAGGAAAGGAAAGGAAAGGAAAGGAAAGGAAAGGAAAGGAAAGGAAAGGAAAGGAAAGGAAAGGAAAGGAAAGGAAAGGTGAGGAAAGGAAAGGAAAGGAAAGGAAAGGAAAGGAAAGGAAAGGAAAGGAAAGGAAAGGAAAGGAAAGGAAAGGAAAGGAAAGGAAAGGAAAGGAAAGGAAAGGAAGATGAATTCATTCGGCTGGACCTTCCCCTTACAATTTATGGCAGAGGCTGGAAAAATGGGAGCAGTTCTGACAAACATTACCTCTTTAGTGCCCACACAGGATGGTGGAGGAAAACATCTTGCTGAGGTGAGAAGACTCCTTGCCTTTTTCTCATCTTCTGGAAAAAGAGGCAGGAAAGGTAACTTGAGATGTTTTGGATCACAGATCTCAATTTGTTCCTTGGCCACTGTTATGCCTAAACCAGACACATCTGTTAAGCACTTTAAAAAGTTGTTAGAAAGGTAGATCTTATACCTAGAAGGGCATCAGGCATCAGAACTACTTATTTTACAGAAAAACAACGAGGACTCTCGAGCTTCTGAGTTAGGAAGAACCATCCTCAAAGCTGACCATGACTATGGTAGACTCTCCATAACCGGGAAGAATTCATCCCTGCATCAGTTTTCTATTAATCATTTTGTCTTCTTATTTTGCAAAGAACCTCTGGATTGAGTGAGCCAGGCCTTAAAGAAAATAAAACCATTTTTAAACTGAGAGTGTAAAACTTGAAATCTTAGCAATGATAGATGTCTTTTCTTTACTTTCACAGAGAAAACTGTTATTGCTATTTCATGTAAGAACCTAAGTCATAGACTATGTCTTCCACATATTCTTAGGAAGCATGTAAATCAAGTTCCTATGTTAAGCTGCAAAACAGTTAGCTCTCAAAGAAAGCTAAGCATAACTGAAGTCATCTACCCTCTATCCTTTCCCAGAACTGGACATCTTTCCTTCTAGGCTGTCCTCCAAAGATTTGAAACTGCTGGTAGAGTGACAGAATAGTAGAATACACTATAAATATAAAAAAAAAATAAAAAAATATAATTTACTTTATTATTAAATTAAGTTAATTAATATATTTGTGTCCATGTCTAATAATTTTTTTCAATAAAGGTGATCTCATATAAACTTCAGTTAAGCACATAACACTGCCAGTGTTTTATGCCATACTAAGTGGCGTAGATACTAAAATTAATTGTACCCCATGGCTATCACATTATGCATGAATAGGCACCCAACTGAATGGCAGTGTCTGGGAATGAAAGTAAGAAGATATTCAGATGTATTGCCAATGATTGCTGCCAGTACCATGATAACTAACATGATACCAAAGTACAGGATTTCTAATCAAGGATATCAGAGAGTCAGCATTTTTTGTCTGCAAAGCTCTTCTTACATTTTCCTGCTTCTGAAAGCTCTTCAGTGGTAAAAAAGGTTCTCTTTCAAAGTATTTTTTGTAAGAGTAGCTGGGTCAGCATCACAGAAGGTGATCTGAAATCTGAATTTTCTAATCAGAAATGCTATTACAAAAATAGCCATTCATGATTCATCTCTTCTGCTGTTCCACACTGAATTAGTTAAGTCTGATTCCACAATTAAGCACGTCGTGCTGCAAATGTCAGACTTATATAAAGATAACTTTATGTAGTTTAAGACAATTTGGCTCAAACACCAGGTAAAATAGACAAGGTAAATCAGCCTAAACCTGTTTTGGGACACACTATTTCCAGCAGCAGGACAAAAATTTATTCTAGGGATTAGCTTTCTGGACTCTAACTGAAATGTAGAAGTAGCCTCAGGTTTAACGCCAAGCGATACTCAAGAACACAATAATAAATAAAAGGTTAAAGGCTAAGAAGATGCCTCCTCACCCTGCCAGAGCACATATGCAGAGGCTCAGGTGCTCTTATCATTTCTGAGGACAGGAAGCTGGTTTGCAAGGCAGGGGAGTCTGCTCCTGCAAACTCAATAGAGAACCAAGACGTGGGTGCAAAGGTGTGGCTCAAACTGTTTCAGTCTTATTTCTGAACCATTCAAGATCAGGAGACCAGGTCCACTGAGTTACAGCAGACCTCAAACTTCCCTTCTGGTTAAGACAAAATTAATGAGAAGTTTGTCTCTTCTCACAGCACAGTACGTCTTTTTCATCTCAGCCCTGCCTATACATCAATGAAATTGCATTTCACCTCCCTCAGCAGTCTTTAAGGAGTTCAGATGTATATCTTCACGTCCAGAAGGTAGACTCCATGCAGAACAGAAGATTCCCAAAGACGCTGGAAGCCCACACAGCAGCTGTGC
>NW_010205028.1:0-564 GCF_000695765.1 Mesitornis unicolor | reverse complement strand
GCGGGAGGCGGGCCGCTTTTCAGTAGCCACAAGGCTGGAGAAGAAGACCAGCTCTGTGAGGTAGTGGTGATCCTTAGTGGTCTGTTATGATTCCTATCCTAGCAGAAGACCAAGGCCTGCTCTCAGGATCTGATCTCCTTTGTCTGTTTGTTTGTTATTTACCCAGACCATTGAATGTAACAAGGGATAAACAGTCCAGTGAACACAGATCAAAATCCAGATCTCGCATGCACCATGCTGGCGTCCTTAATCAATAAACTAAAGATTTGCTGTCCCACTTATCTGTTTTCATTCTGGCCATCTGAGTTAGGCAGTGATGGAAAGTAAACTCTTTGATTCCCTCTTTTGAATTTAGATACCTACATTTTATCAGACGAAGTAGCCTTGTCTGTACAAATATCAGTAACCGTCCCCCTTCCGTGGAAGCTATGATTTCCATATATGCCAATGATGCAAACTAGCAGCCCTGAAAACTCAGTCTGGCTAGTAGAGGCTTCCAGGAGTCCTGCCTGGCTCCAGGTGGAGGTAGGAACAATTCTAGCATCCCAGTGCAAGATCATTTAT
>NW_010205027.1:33457-39124 GCF_000695765.1 Mesitornis unicolor | reverse complement strand
CCTGTGCACAGGGGTATGCTTAGGGCAGGTAGATGCTTGCTTTCAGTGAGGAACTAAAGGAATTACAGTTCTTTTTCTGGCTCAGATCACGATCATTTGTTGTAACTATGCTCAATTTAAGGGTGGTCGTACTAGTTTATAAAACGTCTGTAATCACTTCACATTAATGCATATAACAGGGTGTCATCCATATTGCCAATTAAAATCTAGCAAGAAGGGGACTGATAATTGCATGATTATGCAGAATTTTTAATGAAGTTACATTGCTGCATAAATCGAGGCCAGCAAGTGGTTTGTCTAGCACTAAATCAGAGCTGACTCATAGTAAAACATTGCATCTTGTTAACGATACGCCATCTAAACATTTCACAAAGCTCCTTACTGTGAGGAGTTTAATCAGTATAAACTGTAGCAGGGGTTTGAATTGCTGAAATCCAATTTAGAATCAGACTGAGGGTTTTCAATTTTAGTATTTTCTTTTTCGTAGTCCCACATCTTAATAGCTGCAACCGGTCAAACTTCACTTAGATCTCATTTGAAACAGGAGCAAGCCAGAGAGCAGGCTGCAGTGTCAGAAGGGGCTCCTGCACACTGACCTGCTGAGGCTTATTTCATGTGTGTGTAAAGGCTGCAGGGCTTTTCTGTTTCTCTTCCATGTAGGCACTGACTGCCGGTTCCGATGAACTTGAGATCCAGTTAAAGTGAATCACAGTGGTGCTGTACAGAGCTGAGTGTTTGGACTTTGGCAGTAATACTCTTAACAAGAGAGATTAATTAAGTTAGGTTTTCTATAATCTGTGGCGTAGCTGATCTTAAAGGTTTTGGTGTTGCAGAAGATTTCCCAGAATTTCGTACTTCACTAATCTCACTAGATTATTTTTTTTCAGCATAATTTATATTTTTCATCACCCATCACAAACACAGGTGAAATTAAGGTCATGAGAGTTGGCTGAATCATGATTTCGTTGTGGAGTTCTGCACCCCAGAGGCAAGTGATTGACTCAATCCCATATAATATTTTGGATGCATTCCTGAGATCAGCTGACTGAGCTTCAGATTAAGAGGGCAAATGTAAGGCAGTACATTTTTCTGTGACTGTGCAGCCAAACCTCTGAATGCAGCCGTTCCAATGTTTGTTCTTTGTTTTTAGAGATTTTGGCTCTGCATACTCAATCTTGGATTAATTTTTGCTCCTGCACGTGCCTTGATTTTGGTTGGGATAGCAGATGAAATCTAAGCAGACGCTCGTAGCCCACTAGTGTTCCCCCTAAAGTGCTCTGGTTTTTTTCATCAGGAGACTTTTCACAGTGTTGCAATTTTGGGGAAGCAGGTTCTCCTTGCTGTTTCAAGTGGAGAACTTACTGTTTCATTTCTCTGCAGAAAATGTTGAGCAGTGCTGCTGGCACTAAATAATTACATTAAACTTGCTTCCAGATTTCTTATATAGCTGTTCAGTCAAATGTTGCAGAATTTTTCCGCATTTGTGTTTCAGGTGAATATCTAGCTTGGCTAAACTCTATCTCACTATTTTTTTCTTCAGTTAGCCCTGGAAAATTAGGATCAGGGTGCTATATTTTAAAATTGAGTCAATCTGTTTGCATCTCCTTCAATTAATGTCCAGTAAGTAAAAATACTGTTTGCTTTGTCGTAATGTGAATATGAAAAACCTAAGCCTTCTTTATGAAAACACTTAATTACATTAACAAAATCCCTTTGGGAAACTACTTCAGGATTATGCTGGTGTGTAGTGATTGTACAGAACTTTACATATTTTCAGTAAAATACGCAGTTTTTACTGGCACTTCTCATCATTCTGTGCTTCAGGCTGGAAAACGGAAACGCAGGTTTGTGACATTCTCAGATCCCTCTGTCAATGAGCATGACAGGGGCTGGTGTTTCTGACTTTCTTCCTCAAACCCTCCACTCTTCTGCAGTACCTCTAAAAATTAAATTCAATGCCCGAACTCATTAGTGGACAGTAATGTACTTATAACTTTAATAATATCCCCCTCCCTAACTTCCAGGTGTTTGTAGTGTGGATCATCTCTCCCATGCCTGTGATCATTGCATTTCCTTCATGTGAGCACCGTCCCTTTTTCAGCGATTGCCTAACATTCGTGTGGCAGCTGTAGCATTGTGAAGATTAGAAACTCGTAGGAAAATACTTGTTCGTTTGGATGTGATTCATTGCTTGGTAAGGCTGCTGACACCACATGGCAACACACATCCATAGCCAAGAGCAACCAACTGGAGCTTTGCTTCTCTGCTCTGTCCCTTTAGCTTGATTTTGTTTCCCAGCCCTTATCTTTACCGTGGTCTTTTTGTCTTCTTTTTGCAAACAGCCACAAAATTAACTGGGAAAGTGAAATAGAAAGTTCTGTGAAGTCATTTTGTTACCCTTTGTGAAAAACATATAGCTCCTGTTTAAAAAAATATTTAGAAGTGAGATCTTTGTAGTTCAGTGGCGTGCTCATGGACAAATGTGAATCCTCTCTTGCCTGAGGAGAAAGTGAGGAGGGCTGAATTTCCATGCATGTGGCCACATCATCTAATCCAGAACATGCCTGCTGTGTGCCGAGGGCTGAGACAGTCAGTTGTCAAACTGAGTTTTTGAGTCAAGAGTCAGGGCTTTTTTTGTTGCATTCACAATAACTTGTTTTTTCAGCTGGAGAAGCAAACCAGAACGCTGGAGTGGAGTGAGGTGTGAAGCACAGATCTGATCTTTTCCACTCTGCCAGCTCATTTTGTGAAAAAGTCTGTAGTAAGCTATTAGCAGAAATATTGGTGTTTCTTGCTGGGCTAATTAGGGACACTTCCCCTAGGTTCATGTCTGGTTGTTTGCTAAACCAGTAAGACATGCCTGAAGAACTCAAATCCAGTATACAAATTGGTGGTAGTCTTACTCTGTTCCTCTGAATCAGTGTAGCATGGATATAATTATTAACTTCAGTGCTAGAGAAGAAATGACTGAATCATTTGTAAGTAATACACTTCCATTTGCCACCTGCATAATTTACGCTATTCAGTTCACGCAGGGCTGTCATGGCACGGATGTTTGCCTTACTGCTGTTTCACCTGTATTTTTAGAACTTTGGTTTAGCTTTATGAGAGAAATAGCATTTATAGCTGAGGAAGTGGAAAGAAAGAAGGATAAAAGTAGAGCTACCTAAACAGACTTCTGTTTCCAGCAGTGCTCTGCTTCTTGACTGACTTCGTAAGCTAAAAGATACAAATATTAATCTTTGTACTTAAAACCCAGCTTGAGAATATTTTTTAGGGGGAAAAAACCATGTGTAACCCTTTGCAAACAAGTTAGCTGATCACTTCATGCAAGGTTTTTCCACGGACTGTTTGTACTCTGGTTTAATGCTGTGTATGATGGGGGCTTATTGGGGCATTCTCCAGATTTTGGACTAGTAGCTGTTAGGAGGTGGAAGCTGATGCAGAGCAGGCAGCCGGCCTGCAGCTAACAACCAGCTCGGGTGGATGGTTTTTGGGATATTGCAGGAGTCTTGAACTGCCAGATGGATGAGGTTTTTTTGCTGTTCTGGTGTCTGCTTTGATCCCTGATGGTCTACAAGGTTCATCAGTTGAAACTAGATATTTATTATGCTAGAGGACCTCTACTACAGAGCTGTTACAATTGAGAAATGAGGTATGAGTACCTGGGAACAGATGTTAAAATAGCAGTGTGTTGATAGTCAAGAGGTGCTCTGTATTATTGCATCTTTCTTGTTTTGATCTTTAATCAGGACTTAGAGCTAATGCTTTTAATACACTGAATTCTTCTCTCTTTATATGCACATCACTTAGTATCTTGTTCCTATTAAAAAATAAATGGCTTTCAGTGTTTGCTCTTACAGATGTCGCTTTGGGAGATTCCAAGAGTTGTGGCCAGAATAAAGGTCTGCATTATAGATCATTATGTTTTGTTTCTCATGTCATATTTTATATTTTCAGTTCCTTTCCTAGTGATTTATCCCCTTAACCTCTCGTGCACTGAGCTGTGAATATATACACATTCAGATCCACTGCTGATCCCCATGTCTGAATTTTACTGCTGTACCTCTGCCTATTTAACCTGTCCGTGTGTAATGTCTGAAGTTATAACCTATTCATAAATATGTGCTGTTATGTTCTGGCTTCCATCAGCATCCACTTCCTCACTTCTTACAGCATTGTTCCTCCACGGTTTGATGCGTGAAGGTCTTGACAAAGTCTTACACCCAACTCACAAAAGAACAGTCCTGGTACACACTTGGCCTTGAGTACACCTGGAGTAGGTCTATTTGTGTGTGTTCTTTAGGGGGCCAGAAAGCTGTAAATGCTTGAAAGGCGTACTAGCAAGACGTCTCCTTTTATGTGTGTTACAGGGTTATTTGAGAGAAACCTGAGGTCTCTTGCAGGACTCCTCTCAGGTGGATGAACTCCTTGTGAGCATTTTGGTAATCTCAGAGGCTAAGAAGGGAGAAATAAGTTGCTTATGGTACCAGAGGTCAAGACTCTAAGCAGTGGTTTCTATACTTCCTACCCTTAATCCAGCATCCTTTCCCTTTGTTGTTCTTACTGGAGCCTGGCTTTACTATCTAATTGTAAATGGCATGAAATTACAGAATTGCACAAGTCTGTATGACTTGCTCTGCCTTTGTAATTGAGGCATAGATCCTGTGGACCTTGCAAGACCAGCTCCTAATTGAATAAACATTTATGTGAAACAGTTTACAAAGCGTTCTCTATTCATTTATTTAAAAACACTCCAATTAAGACTTCAGCTTTTAAACACTTTGCAGTAGTAAACTTATTTTGAAACAGTGTTTTCTAATGTCACTGTGCTCTCCATGCAGTAGCTGGAGCACTCCAAAAGCTTCATTTCCTGTGGAAGAGTGGGCAGAGGCAGCATCTCTTGTGTGTGCTGAAGGATGGCGCAGGATAAGAAGATTCTGCAGTATTTGGAAGTATGGAGTCTCTGGAAGTCTGTGACACTGTCACACCTGCTCCTTTCAAGATTATCATCTTGTTTTGCCTGCATAAGCATGCCAAGTGCTGGAATCCAAAGTTCAATTTACCATAATTTGTTATGCCTAGAATGGCAGCCTTCCTGGGTGCATTGACAGGGATAATTTCAAAACCTAAATGACAGTGAGTGAAAGCTGAGCTGACAGCTCTTTTTATCTGACTTCAGTACTACACAAGCAAGGACTTTGAAAAGATAGGGAAGCAACATCTAATTCTGTGTTCAGGAAATCCTGACAGTACATTCTGTAAACTTTCAGAAATACATCCCCAGTTCTTGCTCCTTTCTGCACTCCCCCACATGGTAATTTTAATAGCCCTGAACTATTATCACGGCTAATACAGCAAAGTGCGTGCAGGGAGAGGTAATGAAATGCATCATCTCATTCAGATTTTTTTCCTGAAAGGTTTTAAGTAGCTCTGGCTTGGCCTAGTTGTTCTTCCCCCCCCGCCCCCTTTTGTTCACTCTTCAAAAATCACCTTTCAGTCATGTAGTATATTTAACCAGCTTTTCTAATCTGGAGGAATGCATATTGGTGTCCCTTGGACCCTTTCTGCCCAACTTGAAAGCTACTTCCCAGCTTTTTTCAAATGCTAAATCTTATTCTACTCGAATTTGTTAAAGAGTCAAATGAATAATTAAAGACTTCAGCA
>NW_010205027.1:16643-33426 GCF_000695765.1 Mesitornis unicolor | reverse complement strand
CAGCAGGACTTGTGTCCCAGATGTGTTCTGGACGCTGAAATGTCTCCTGGATATGTTCCCTTTTTTGCCATTCTTTAAGGGAAATGTCTCTTGCAGGCAGGTGCATGCAGGGCATGTGGTGGGAATAAGCTGGTTCCAGTCCAAAAGCTGAGTTTGTATGGTACTGAGCTCAAGACAGTGTATTATAAGGAGTTTTTATTGCAACGGGCTGTTTTACCACCCATGCTATGCAGCTTCTGAGTGTGCGTGCAGCTGTAATAAAAGTTTAGAGACATCCTAAGCTGCAGTACTTTAGTTACTTCTTTGGAACTGAATGATGTTAATTGCAGTGAGTGAAGGATAAAAGGCTTGTGTAAAAAGCATGTAATGTGAGAATTAATATTTTGCACTGAGGCAAAAAAAATAGTAATTTATTCGTGAAAAAAGGCTTTATCTTCAGATTTCCATGGGCTGTATGGAGAGTCTTTTAGATTAACTGATTCTCTAGCTCGTTAAAAGTAATCTGCTGATGAGATTAGTCTTGTATGTATTTTAGATAGGGCTAAAGCATAGGAATCTGCAGTTTAAACATGATACAATGTACAGACAGGAGTTTTGCTGGAACTGTGGGAGCAGTAACACACATACATGCAGATTTTAAGAGTTCTCTTCTGAAAAATCTCCTGCTGTCTGTGACTGAACTGTAAATGGAGCATCTCAAATGGCAGAATGCCCTAAAATAAGCACAGCAATGGCTTACTCGGGCTTCTGGTAGCTTTTGTCAGGATCATTAGTGTTGAGATAAAAAAACAAACTGCAGGTTTGCGGTTGTATTTCTGAGGAGATAGGAAGGACTTCATGGTTGTAGTGACTTCCTTTTCTTGTACTTCAAGCAACTGCTTTGTCCTTGTTCGCATTTAAAAAGCTCTAGGAGCATTTGTTTGATGAGTGTACTGTCTGGTTAGGTGTCTTGGCTTCCATGTCCTTCTAAGAAACTAGACAGATCTTTAGTATTTTGCCCCATTATCCTGGGCTAGTAATGAATGGTTATAAATTATTATAAATCCATTGGCAATGTGCTGTTGCATGGATTTTCCTGCGTCATTTCAAGAACACTGTATTCAAGAGCATGTCAGAAATGCTGCTTGCACTGTAGCCACCTTTAATGACTACTTAAATGGTTATAAATTTTTCTATCTTCACTTACTGTCACTCTTCTTACACCATAATTTCTTGTTTTCTTACTGTTCTTTCTCTCTTTCAGCCTATCCCATAAACATGTTACATATCCACCTCTACACTATAGGGAATACACCCAGATAGGGTTTTTTTTTCCTCCTCATTTCATAGCTTTTGTGCTTTTCTGCTCGCTGCTTGCTCCAGCAGCACTACGGCCTTGACCTGATTATTTTTGACAAGAGCTCTGAATAACAGGGAGGATACTGACCCAGTGTTGAGCTAATTTTGAGCCTTTCTTTACTGAAGCTAGAGGAGCAGCTGCTTCATGTTCCCGAGGTCTGCTTGTGTACGTACCAAGACACTACAACATTGCTTTTATAACCATGCCCACATCTGCAGCGTTAGCTTCATAGCAGCAAAAAGCAGATACTTATAAATGAAAGTGTGAATTCCTTCGAAGTGGGAAAGTGTGTGTTTGGGGTAAAAACTGTTGACTGATGATGTTGGTTATCTGTAATAATAGTCTGCTTATTCTCAGCCAAGTTTTGCCGATAATCACATTTTCACTGAAACTCAGTGGAATTCGTAGTACTAACAAGGGAAAAACTTGTAACTTTTAACTTACAAGAAATTGTAAGTTCTTCCATTCATCGATAGCTTCAGAAGAACTCCTCAGCTCGGGGCCTTATTATAATTTCTACTATAAAACTACTTACATATAGTGGGGAAAAAAAGTGATAACTGTTCTTCGTCTTGCAACAATAACTTCTTATGCTTCTTGTCAGATAAGTGATGCAATCTATGAGCCATTTGTCTGTACAAATAATTACGAATTCAACTAAATTTAAGGGCGTAGAAGTACTTAGACCTCTGGAGAGCATTGATACATTTCTGGTTTCTGAAATGGATTAAATCAGGCAGAATACTAATTTTCTTGACAGGAATAATGACAAACTGGAGAGCTTTTAAGAGGCTGTAATGCCTAAGCACGCTGCTTTCTCACCTCGTTTTGGTGATGGGATGTAGTCTGGCAAGGAAATAGAAATCTACTGCTATTTCTTCCACTTGCATGGTGTGTTGAAGTGGAAATAAGTCTTTAAGACTTCTCTACTGAGTAAAAAGCTTGCAAGTTGGAAGATTTCTGGTTTCTGAAATGGATTAAATCAGGCAGAATACTAATTTTCTTGACAGGAATAATGACAAACTGGAGAGCTTTTAAGAGGCTGTAATGCCTAAGCACGCTGCTTTCTCACCTCGTTTTGGTGATGGGATGTAGTCTGGCAAGGAAATAGAAATCTACTGCTATTTCTTCCACTTGCATGGTGTGTTGAAGTGGAAATAAGTCTTTAAGACTACTGAGTAAAAAGCTTACAGGTTGGAAGATCTCTATTCTGGTTTGGCTGGGTTATTCAGTTAAAATTTCAGCTGTACTGGGATGTCACTTCATCTGTGATGACTTGCTTAGACAGCTACCTTAGCTCAGAGGTTTTGAAGCTGGTCTTTTCACATCCCTTTTTTTCTTTACTATCCCTTTACCAAACTCAACAAAATCTGCCTTAGAGGCCTTTTGGTGTTCTTTGGGTAAATATTCATTTTACTCAGTCAATCCTATCTTCCCTATATCTCATGTGTATCTAATGTTGGGGTGATGTCCTCACTGTGTTGACATGAAAAATGGAGTAAAACTTGAATACCAACAATTCCCTGTGTTTTGATTGATAACGTTAAAATTCAGCATATGGGGTTGTTTTAAAGAGTGTTCTTTGTCTTTTCAGATGGAAATCGGAGAGCACAAATGTTCCTTTTTTTTAGTTAGCTGATATACATAAAGTAAAATCACTGCAGCTATGACAAAATAGTTTATTGTTGGTCTGTTTGGGTCATCTTGGCCATTTTTAGCTGTGTCTATTATTCTGAACTGCTAAAATGATGATAGTTCCGATGGACCAGGCAGCTTTCCATTTTTCTATTTAATTGCTTGTGCCAGAACTGCAGAAACCCACAGAGCTAAACTTGCTCTCTCAATTCAGAGTCACTTCTGCTTGTGGGAGTGTGAACGCAATAAGGGAGCTCTTGGAAAATGCAACCAACCTCTGAGACATCATTTTAGGTCACGGTAATTTCTAGAAAATTACAAATGCTGATTACAAGTTCCTCAAACTTCAGCTGTCACCTCCCCTACCAATGTGGAAGTGTTAAATTTGTATCTCTCTGGGAGTCTAATTATGTAAGTAAAGCAGTATTACCACTTCAGTTAACCGGGGGATGTTTTCCTCATCAGTTAATTCTGTGTTGGCTGGATAAATCTGTGTTTTGTTCCTCCTCCCAGAGCTACATACAGAAAGTTTTATAATCTCTTCCTGAACCGGAGTAGCAGAGCAGTTCCTCGGACCATCTAGAAGGCTCAGGGATGTACTTCTGGGATTTTTACAAAATGTGCTTATTTGTCTTGCCCTAGCAATGAGAAGTCAAATCTAGTCTCATGCATTAAGCATTATATTTTGCTGTATTTTAGCATAAATTATTCGCTTAGCTTTTACATGCCAAGCAAACTCAATTGGTATTTATTAGTGGTTTTTTTTCTCGTTGTTTTGTATTGGTCTCACAATGTGGTGGTGTAGTTTAGCAAAACAATGCTGATTTTTCTTCTCTTTCCAGATGTGTAAAGTACTGTGAGGTGCAGCATAGTTTGTGGCACGCCAGAAGAAATGCATCTCTCTTGATCCACCAAATAACCACATAAAAGTTTTCATGCTTTGGACACTTGCCACCTTGGTTATGTTTTATTTCTAGATGGGCAATGTGACTCGTGGGCATTGACTGCCACAATAAATCACTCTGTACTGTTGGCAGTGCAGGTATTTTATCGTGATATGCCAGACACATGCGTTTTGTAGAGCCTCTTTAGTATCCTGTGTGTTATTTCATTTGCAAGCTTGCATTTTCAGAACTATTTATGGCTAGTTTGGGATTTTCATTCCTCCCACCATTACTTTGAGTCCTGTTTTAAAATGTTCTCTAACAAGAAACTTCAGAAAGATTGCAACTCAATGTTACGTTAATTCAGCTTTCTCGCTGATTGACCAACTTTAGGATTTAGTTTATTAAAGAAACCTTAATTTTTAAACTGTCTCTGCAGTTAATTTACCCAAATTTACAAAGTTTGGGCAGTAGATTCAAGGAAGCACTTGAAAAAAAAGGCACAGGTAACCTGTTAGATGGAATGGGTGGTTACATGTGAAACTTGGGTTGATGGTTTAGTTGAATTGCAGCACTGGTTTGTGATGGATTATTAAATTCCTGATAGGATACTTTTGCTAAAAAATTCCAATTCTTATGCTTCATTTCTTGGAAGCATGGAATGGATGTAGAGAAACAAATGAGAGGAGCTGCTTGGACTGGGACTGATGCTTCAAAACCAAAAAAAATCCGCGTAATTGCTGCTTGTGAAGTCTTGCTTGTAAATCTGTCAGCACCCAGTGAATGTTTTTGTGGTTTCTGAATATCCTATTTTGAGCCTTCCTTGTTTTCTGTCTCTGGATGGATGTAATTCACTGTAAATCTGATGTGGGTGATCCAACTACAGAGTTTCCATTCCTCCTGTTAAACTAAATTATTTCTTGGTTTTTTTTTTCACTGATTCTTAGAAAAAAATTGGTTATTTCTTTGTTAAAGACAATCCAGATAAACTGTCTGTAGAGTCACTACTTGTCTGTGGTTGTATTAATAGCAGAATGCTAATGGCAGTGTTTGAAATATTTGCTCAACAATTAAAAAGCATTACTAGCTTCAGGGAAATAGGTGGATTTTGCTGTAATTTGTGATTGTTCAGTGCTTTTCTGAGGTGTTTTAGGATAGCTCACCTGTGCGGAAGCTAGCAGGTACAAGATATTAGTGTCTTTTTAAGAAGGGAAAAGATGAAAGAGGTGTGCGTAACTCACAGTGGATTTAAATAGACAAAGTTGAAATTGAAAGTAAAATGTTGGCATGCCTTAGTTCTTGTTCTGTGTGACAAGCAAGACCATATGGCTGTGCAGCAGTATTTTTCAGTTGTATCTGAACTAGTTACTTCTAGCCTCATTATATGGCTGGAGACATTGAATCATATTGATTTCATTTTGAAGAACATGGGAATCGTGAGATGCTAATTCTCACTGAAAGTAGCTTACTTTCTTAGCTTGTTTTTATAGGAGTAGTATGAATTCTGTTGGATCTTTTTATGATGCTTTTTCCTCTAACATAAATGTACTGTTTCTTTGTAGGGCGCCAATGCCTCTGCTTTGGAGAAAGAGATTGGTCCTGAACAGTTCCCTGTGAATGAGCATTATTTTGGCTTGGTCAATGTAAGTGGATTTTCTGTGGTTGAAATGCTGGTTTTTAATTCATATCCCAACTTTGAATTTAACAGGATTCTCTGTTAGAACTTTATCTGTGAGCACTTCTAACTTACACTGGGACTCTGCATAGACACCACAGCCTGCAGTGTAGTGCTATGCCTTCTTATGAACCAAGATACAAATTTTATTTTAAATACAGAAAAAGAAGTATATTTATTTTAAAGTCTTTGAGAGGAAACCTTCATACTTGGGTCCATTTCTAATTATAGAATGTGTTACTTTTCTACAAACATACTTCTCATGGGATTAGTGGAAGTTCTGAGTGAGGACTTAGCCAGGAGATGAATGACATTGACTTGCTTCGTCATTTTCTTACATGTAATAATACTCCTTTTTATTTTTTTGACAGCCCTGTGTAACAGGGAATCCTTCTAAAAAGGCTTCTTTTTTGTACCTGTCAGTTTGTTTAGAGCTGACTTGACTGGCATCTGTTGGGCAGTGAGAGTTGTCTCCCTAAATTAATGATGGAGAGCGTGGAGCGTTGATGTTGATCTTGCCAGTGCTGTTGTGCCTGTGATACCTTTAACCAGTGAATATAGGAAGTTATTGAATAGAAACACTGATTTTGGGGCATCGTATTTATGTGGTGTAACAATACAATTTTGGCAAAACTCACCAAAAACGTAAGTATACTTCTGTTCACTGGTCATCTAGGTACATTTTGTTGAAAACCGAGAGATTATTTATCTTTTGACACACCAAGTAAGGTTAACGTAACTACTGAAGGGTTATGTGTTACAGCTCGTTACAAACTCATTTAATTGACTTGTGTGTGGGTTTCCAGCAGTTTGTGTTCCGGGACACCAAAGTATCTGAACAGAGTTACGTCCCTTAAGTATGGTGTTAATGGCCATTCCAGAGCTGCTGAGGTTTGCACAGTGATGAGGAAAATGGGAGGCATCCCCAATTGTAACATAAATAGCCGAGCGATGAATAGCGTGAAGAGGAAAAATAGTGTTCTAAAAATAACCCGAATTATTATAACCACATCCATTCTCTGTTTTGAAGGACAAAATATGACTAACCCTGTTGTGTTTTATTCCTTGCAGCCGCTTTCTGTAGAACAATTGTTTTCATGCTGTTGTTCTGCAGAGCTTTTTCCTAAGTTATTTCTAGTTCTTTCATGATTTGAAATTAATTGGAGCACTTTAAAGAGGGCGGTTTCGTGGCTTCAGCATCAATACTTGTACGTGTGTGGTTGCACTGCAAATAGAATCAAGTGTTGAACCCGTGAAGAATGAAGGCTTTAAATTTCCTTTTAGTAGTTATTTTCTCTTTGGCTTAGTGAGCTGAAGCAGCTTGCCTGAAGAATTTCTAGCAAAGTTAGGGTTACAGTTGGAAAAGTCCGACTATTCTGTACTTATAAATGCAAACCGATTGCGGTTTAAAAGTACGACACTGTTTATTTTGTAATAATTTTCATACTGTACTACTGTTTATTTGTGGAGAGCTCTCTCTGATGTAGAGAAGGGTAGAGCAGTAATTGAGAGATTCAGAAGTTTCTCAAGGCCCCGAATTGCTCGAAGTTGGAAAGATTTTGTTCCAACATGAAAAAAAGGTGAGAATTGCAGTGCATCACATGGCCTTTTTGTAAGGTACTTGCCGTGCAGTAAAATATGGTCTTAGGAATAAAAGTTCTTCCACATCACTTTATATAAATGCAGTAGCAAATAAAGAGAGGTTTAATACTGTTTAGAAGTAGACAATTTTAAAAACTAAAGCATGCCATAAATTTAATGCCATTAAATACTTGCTTTGTAAACTTTATTGACTTAAGATGCACCATGGCCTTCTGGGTTTTTGACGATGGCTAATTTCTAGTTTCTTCTGTCTCAGTTTTCTGGGATTATTATCGACAAATAAATCAGATACCTCATCTAAAACTAATAATACTTAATCACATTTTTGGTAATTCTCTTGCCTAGCTTGTCCTGTATGCAAACTTAAATAACATTATGCTTATTTTGTTTTCTTCGGTCACTAACAAGCATATGAGTTAGTTTCTATCCTAATCCACGTTTGTTCAGCTTGCGTGTTTGTTTTTCTCACGTCAGTAAGTTTGAGCTGTTGTTCCGTGTTGTTTGCATATAGCACAAATTAATGTAACTATAATGCCGTAACTTTTTTAGCTGTGTGAATGAATCTGTTAATTTTCTGTTTATTAAACTGAGTGTTAGCTTGAAATCACTGTGCTACAGTAATCACACCAAATTGTGGTGCACAGTAGTGACCATATTCTCTGAGTACCACTTTAAAATCAGTCTAGTAAGATTTGTGTGCTCGTTTTGCTGCAGTTTTTAAAATTGCTTTGCTCTCAATGCTCTTGAGATGCAGAATCTCGTCACCAGAATATCTGGGGACCCAGAATTTGTTTCACTTTTTTGAAGCAACAGTATTGTACAATAAAAATATTTGCATATTTCTTGTGGCTGATACGCTGATATCTCAGTGCTCTGAGTGTTCCCTCTCTTTAAGCAATGTGGATCCCTGCCTCTGAAAGTCGTTATCGCTGTCCTCCCTTCTCTGACATGACACTGCCTTCCAGTACAGCAGATGTAAACCAGCTGCTCTTTGAGTTTGCCAACATCATGTACTTCTCATAATATTTCATTATCAACAAGAAATATTAACAGATACCTTGCTAGAAAGTACTTGGTGTATCTGACACAGGCAAATGTGACATGAATTTGTGCATTGAGCTCTTGTTGCAGTAACCGAGTTGAAGGCAGCGATGCTGATGGGTGCTGTTTCTTCCTTTTCCTGGTTTCTTGTCCCTCTCTTCTGCTGTATCATGGGCACCCTCTACACCAGCACCAGCAGCATCTCCCCTGTCAGGTTTAGTGGCATCCTGCATCTCCACAAGATTTCATTTTGTGATGAGCCCTCAATTGGATTTTTTTTTTTGTTCAGTGGTTTCCTGCTTTATTGTTTTTTTTGTGCCGAGTATCACAGCGACTGTTGTCTTCTCTTCCTTTCTTTGCTGTTACCAGCCGTGACGATACCAGAATGAGTCTTTTCCACCGTGCCTGCTAGTATTTCCCCAAGAAATGAACCCTGACAGTTGACTTTCCCATTTTCAGTACGCTCTTAATGAGCAACCTCTTTCTGTTGGTATGTTTGAACAGACCTAATATGAACACGTTTGTTTTCCTTTTGTTCTGTTTTAACCAGTTCGGCAATACCTGCTACTGCAACTCAGTCTTACAGGCACTTTATTTTTGTCGTCCATTTCGAGAAAAAGTTTTGGCATACAAAGTGCAGCCTCGAAAGAAGGAAAGCCTCCTGACATGCCTCTCTGATCTCTTCAACAGTATTGCTACACAAAAGAAGAAGGTGGGAGTCATCCCACCCAAGAAATTTATTTCCCGATTGAGGAAAGAAAATGGTAAATGAACAAACAAAATTTTTATCCAGATTTAAGCACATAAAACATAAACACAACTTCTTTTTTAAGCGAGTCCAAATTGTCAAGTTTTAATAGATTTCTGGAAGATTTTTGAACTCTTGTTTGTGATGTGAATTTCACCACCTCTGTAGCACAGGAAGAGAGATTATATCAGAACTGTGTTGTAAAAGGATTATCTGGATATGTTTGTTTCTATAATTGCATAGACCATGTACACAAGGTTCAGTACTTCAGTTACTCTGTGTTGGCATCACATTCTGTAGAGTTTGCTGCAAGTCAGCACACTTCGGGTCATTGCTAGAAATGATCTTGGGCTGAGCAGACCTCATGGAGTTCTAAAGAGGCTTAACCAGCCCTTTCTTACATTTGCGGTAGGATAAATTCCTTCTGATGAGAGCGAGTGGTTATTTCCCAGGGCTAGAGAGTTCTGTACATTGATTTATCATCTCTGCTTGAAACTTAAAAGATAACAAACTTGTAGTAGGGGATTTTTGCCCCTTGATGCTGGACTTAATGAACTAATGCCCCAAGGCAGCACATCTGAATTTCTGTAGTTGTCTCCCTCCCCTCAAAAAAAACCTCTAAACCAGTCATGGTTTGTTTTCAATTCCAGGAAATGCCCAAATTAAGTTTCCTTTATGTTACTTTCCAGCTGCTTGTGTCTTGCAACCAGAGGAGTAGATGAGGGTCACCTAAAATCCATTGTGAAAATAAAAACTCACAGTTCTTCAGAGACTCCTAACAGCATAGCCCACAGTTCTGTAATAGGGTAGAGAAGGGGGAAAGGCACACACTGACTGCTAAAAGCATAAGAACTTGATATTATGGAGTATCTGTATTTTTACATTCTCCTTGATCTCTTCCTTTCCAGAATTATTTGATAATTATATGCAGCAGGATGCACATGAATTCTTAAACTACCTACTTAACACTATCGCTGACTTACTCCAAGAAGAGAAGAAGCAGGAGAAGCAGAATGGCAAACTCCAGAACGGCAGCATTGAGAGTGAAGAAGGAGACAAGCCTGATCTGACGTGGGTCCATGAAATCTTCCAAGGAACACTAACCAATGAAACCAGATGTCTTAACTGTGAGGCTGTACGTTTAAACCAAAACCAAACCTCTTAGATTTTTCACAGGTTCTGGATCATTTCCCCTAATAATAAGCACACTTTTTCATTTATTAGGGTAGATGAAATTGCACTCTCTCTATTAAAATATGGAACATAGCCTATTTTAGGACTGTATCACCTCTATGTTCAAACCAATACTCATGAAGGTATGTTTCTCAGAAAAAGGGTAGTGTTTTTTCTGTTCCTCCTCCCTGTTTCCATCAAGGCAGCCTGCACCTGGCTGATATAAGCTGCCTTTTTGTCTTCGTGTTATTTCCTGTGTCAGTGATTGATAGTTTATGTTGTGTTTCTACATGAGAGTTGCTCACTATTTATTGAACTCTAGGATTAACTGAATTTCGTGAACTGGAAGTCCATGCTTCTTGGGGCTGGTCCATAGTCACTCTATTTCAGAGCAAAAGAAGTGCCACAAAATCTAGAATCAGAAGAACCACAACACCTTCAGACCAGGACTTTGTAGTTAGCCATGTGCCATGTCTGATATAATATTTATAAAAAATTGAAAGTCCAGATGGGGAGAGGAAAAAAGAGATGTGATTACAACTGAAATGACTGTTCTTGGCATTTTAAATCTAAAATTATGGCTGTATGCTGAATAGAAGCTCTAAAAATGATGTTAATAAGATTCTGTCTCAAGAATTTTGAAATTAAGCGTGACTGTTCCACAAATGGAAAGATGGTTTTCCTAACTGCTAACCCATTTAATTGAAAGCCCATCTGCCTGTTTCTGTGTTTCCTCTAAGTATTTACTGTTAAGCTCTTAAATGCAGCAGAAAGCCCTATCAGTCTACAAAGCAGAGTGGAATACGGTTAAAGCTTCTCCAGCTCTGAGTGGTTGAAAACTTGGTTTTGGCAGTGAAGTAATCGGATGTGTCTTGGCATCTTAAGGGGGAGAGAGATTTTGCAAGAAAGGTTTTTGGGTTTGCTTTTTTCCTGGGTTTTGGCTTGTTTTAATATTCCCCTCTGGATTGTAGCAACACGTCAGATTATTTCTTCAGTTTTAGTTTAACTCAAGAAAGGGTCTCTGTCTGTGTGTATTTATTTTTTATCACAAAGCTCTCTACTTGCAACGAGGATGTTGTGCCATTCCAGAAATGGTTAAAAGAAATCTGCCAGTTCTAAACTGTTATGAAATATTTCTTCTTATTTTTTTTTAAGGTTAGTAGCAAAGATGAGGACTTTCTGGATCTATCGGTTGATGTGGAACAAAATACATCAATTACACACTGTCTAAGGTAAAATATTTGTGAATGGAAAAAATAGCAATCTTTGGTCAGAAGGAGACAGCCTAGCTTACAGAATCCCAGACCGTTAGGGATTGGAAGGGACCTCAAAAGCTCATCCAGTCCAATCCCCCTGCCGGAGCAGGAACACCCAGATGAGGTTGCACAGGAAGGCGTCCAGGCGGGTTTTGAATGTCTGCAGAGAAGGAGACTCCACAACCTCTCTGGGCAGCCTGGGCCAGTGCTCTGTCACCCTCACTGAGAAGAAGTTTCTTCTCAAATTGAAGTGGAACCTCCTGTGTTCCAGCTTGTGTCCGTTACCCCTTGTCCTATCATTGTTTGTCACCGAGAAGAGCCTGGCTCCATCCTCGTGACACTCACCCTTTAAATATTGATAAACATGAATGAGGTCTCCCCTCAGTCTCCTCTTCTGCAAACTAAAGAGCCCCAGCTCCCTCAGCCGCTCCTCAGAAGGGAGATGCTCCACTCCCTTGATCATCATAGCCCTACGCTGGACTCTCTCCAGCAGTTCCCTGTCCTTCTTGAACTGAGGGCCCAGAACTGGACGCAATATTCCATGCAATGGAGCTTAGTTGCTCCATTGTGCAACAGTTGTAAGTACCACTTGATTTATGGTAAAATATGCTTTGTTCAGAGTGCCGTTCATGTTAGTTTTATCATAGGGTTTTAAAGCTGCAAGTTTCTTAGTGGTTTTTAGTAGTTAATGAGTATGATGATTTCTTAGTGGTACGTAAGATTAATTTTTTTCACTTCCTTTTATGGAGATTTTAATTTGTTACGTCTTATAGCCAGGTTTTATCAAAACTAAACATGGTATGTTTGCTTTCATAATAAATTCTTGTTTATTTTAATATTGTTACTGCGTTTCAGTTGTCTGGTCTTGATGTTCATGGACAGGTTGGGTTGGTTTTTTTTCCTGATACAAATTTGCTCCATGTATTTTACTGCTAGATCCAGGGCTTATCAGCTGCTTGGATACTACAAGTTGCATATAGCATCTGGCTTTTTGTAATAGCTCATAATGAATGTGTAATTGCTAGGAGTTGAAAGATAATCCAGACTTTGGCTCGTCAATGGCTATAGGTCTTTATATTTAAAGTCTGCCACCAAAAAAGCCCATGGAGTGACTACCTCTGGGAACAAAACACAGTATTGCTGTTTATTAGCCATCGTGTTTGACTCCTACCCAGGAAGCATCCAGTTAGTAGTTGAGGCTGTAATTTCCAGATTTTCCAGCTTAATATTGATATTGCATCCCAAGACTGGGACAAATAAACCTCAAATGTGTTTGGGATGTGTGAGTGATCTGAATAAGAGGCATCTCATGTTCTGCTTGTACTTAGGTTTTTTCCAGCATTATTAGTTTATCTGACTTTTATTTCATTTCCACAGAGGGTTTAGTAATACTGAAACTCTGTGCAGTGAATATAAATACTATTGTGAGCAGTGCCGCAGTAAACAGGAAGCACAGAAGAGGTAAGGTTCAAATATTCAGGATAACATAAATGTTCTCTTAATGAGCAGCTGTTGGAAGAATACACCTTGTGAATTCAGTAAAAACTAAATGTAAGACTGTTTTAGGTCTGTGTTGGGTGGGGAAGGGAGTAAGGAAGAGGGAAGTGACCAAGTAACTTTGTGGCAACCTTATCACAGAGAAATGAAGAGATTAATTTTGTTTTCCTCCCAGAAGAGTTTATATCTGGTGCTTCCAGATACTTGCATTTTCCCCTGTTAGCATTAATCAGCCTAAAGGCACTGAAAACCATCCCATCTGCTTTCACTGTGAATGCTGTATACAGTATATTCTCACCTCATACTTGGTTACCATCAGAGCAGCAAAGACAGATTTATTCCATATATTTCTTCTCACAGATGTGATGAAAAATTGATGCTTTCAGCGTAGACAGTTGTCCTGCATTCAGACGGCAGTTGTGTGGTTCATGTTTCAGAATAAATGTTGCCTGTTCTCACTGGAATACACATGAGAAAAAAAGCAACCTTTTGAAGATCTTCATCAACATTTTAGATGCCTTTTAAGAAGCTTCTTTGTATTAAAACTGTTCTTGAGGAAAAAGTTGTTTTACAAGATCTGCTCATTCTTTGTTCTTTTTTTAATGTATTTTTATGGCTCAGAATGAGAGTGAAAAAGTTGCCCATGATTCTCGCTCTGCACTTGAAAAGGTTCAAATACATGGACCAGCTGCATCGATACACCAAACTCTCCTACCGCGTAGTCTTCCCCTTGGAGCTGCGGCTGTTCAACACGTCAGGAGATGCTACAAATCCCGACAGAATGTACGACCTCGTGGCTGTAGTTGTTCACTGTGGCAGGTAAGTTTGGTTTGTGCCTTCTGGACTTTAAATGCCCTTTTTTGACATTTTAAAAGGAGTCTGTCATCCATATGCCGTTTTATAACGGTACAATATGGGAGCATGCTAAGCAGTGCCAGAGCTAGTTGTCTGAAAGATTTTTGGCGTTTGCTTTTGTGTTTTGGTCTGTTTTGACTACTTTCTTACTGTTCTAAATTTTGCTTTCTGATTACACAGTCTCCTTTTGTATCAGCTTTCAAATATGGTAGAAAATCAGGCCAGTTGCTTCTTTGCGCTGTAGCTAAGAGCAGCCTTTAAAAAGAACAGAAACAACAATAAAACCCTCCCCAAACCCTGCTTTCCAGGAAAGCTAAATGAAATAAAAACATATCTTGGAAAATCTCTTACTAAAATAGAATTAAGTTACAGTTCTCATGTTGCTACTTGCTAAACTGTTTAGGGTTTTTTAGAAGCTGGTGCCACCACGTGGAATCAACTATGTACTGCTGATTTTATTTTTTTAATATCCTTGTTCTCTTCATTAGATTTTTGTTGGTTTAGGGGTTTTAATTCTGGTTTTAAAAGTAAAGTGGGAAAAATTTTAAATTTTTTAGGGGAAAAAAAGCAGCCGTGAAAGGCAGAAAAGTATTTATAACTGCCTTCTGGAAGTATGAGTTTTAAAGTAATATGTTACTACAGTACACAGATATTTTGAAACATCTTTGTGAGATGCAAGACAATATAATCACGCTATTGCATAGATTTAGTATAAATAAACTATATATAATTCTAGGTGACTTCTGTTGTGGTGCAGCTGTGCTATTTTTTATTTATTTGTATAATTCTAAGATCTCATACGTTTTTTTCTGTAAATTCTTGATTTGCTATGCCTGTAACTATACTTACACATTTTAACAACAACGATGAATAATTTAGGTGTATTAAATGGCTGTGCTTTTTCTTCTCTGAGCATTGTCTTATATGGGGCCTTTAGGAGTCCTGTGACTCTTCTGGTTTCAATTCTTACAAGGAACTTACCGAAGACTTAATATAAACTGGATTTTCTAAATATTTGAGTTCTCAGAACTTGTTTAAGTATTTTGCCCTCATAGTTTTACTTTTCATTTAGTCGCTCTAAAGACGTTTCATTCTCTGACAGGTAATGTGTTTAAGTATATCGTTAATCCTGGAAGGAGGAGTACTTTCTTTTGCTTAGAGCTGATATGAATGTAGATTGTTTTAAAGCCATATGTAGAATCAATTCAAGCAATTTGGCAAAGTCTAAGAACCTAAGCAATGTTAGGAGTGGTATTAGACAACATTAAGAGATGGGAAGTTTAACTTCACTGGTGATAGGTAGAGTCATGTGGGAGAGCAGCAGTCCTGCCTTTGTAGGCACCAGAGTAATGAGTCTTCTTCAATCCTTATTTCTGACAGTGGTCCAAATCGAGGACATTATATCACCATTGTGAAGAGCCATGGCTTTTGGTTGCTGTTTGATGATGACATTGTAGAGGTAGGTATGCTACTACATGGTGAAACCAAGCGTAGACAGCATCACTGTCCAGCTCTGGTTTTATGTCTGGGATGAGCTTTCACATCTGTGAAAGGATTTCAGCAAAACCTGTGCATGTAATAATAATTCTGGACATCTCAAAAGTAACCTTCAGCATTTTTGTGCGCCTTCGTTACTGAAGTAACGTGGAAAAGGGCAAATGAACACGAGGGCTTGTGTTGTCACCTCAGACACAAGGTGGTGGGTATCTGCTCAGGCTGAATTACCACAATTGTCTTATTCAAGACCTGAAATGCTCTTATTTTAGCCCACCTTTTGGGCTCCTTTTTCTTGCTAACTTACTTTGTGCTGGTTGCATTTCATTGCTGCATTTAAGAAGTTCTGACCTTTTTTTGTAGGCAGTTTTCCCCAACAAATTGTAGAAAAACAGTCAAAAAATATTTAGGAGACTATAGTAAGGTCCTGAGATTACACAAAGACGGTTGGGCTATTTGTGATAATGTTTAAACAGTCTGCTCTAGCAAATTTTACCTTAACTTTTCTACTAACATATCTGTAAAGACTAATATCCAAAGTATTTCTATATCCATGTGTTTCACATAATTATGAAGCAAATATCAAACAGTAGAAGAAATACCACAGTAGAATTGCTTTCTATAAAGATGAAAATGTACTCTTTGCCTCTGAGATCTCACGGTCAAGGCTAAGGCCTGATGTGAAGTGTCTAAATAGGTACAGCAAAATCTGTGCTTGTGTTGAAATAAATATAATGTAGTACATTCTCTTTTTTTAATCTTTGCTTAGCTTTGAGCATCAGGGGTGACTTCCTGGTGATTTGAATAGCTTGTATGACTATAAACAGTTGCCTTTCTCCCATTATTATATCTTGAGGGTTATTTTCCTCTGTTTCTGTCATGACCAAAGGACGTAATTGTGTCAGCTAATTTTGGAAATAGTGTTCACTTCAGTATTACTAAATGCAAGTGTTCACTGGAGATAAACTTTATATTTTAAAAGTAGATGCAAAATGACCATCTTGTTTTCTGTCAGTCGCTTCTCTGTTGTATCTTAGCTTTTAGGTCAAAACAGAATTTCTTTATATCTGCAAACATTGCTGGCACTTTTACAGATGTGCCAAAACGTAGCTTTTAAATATGCGCTGTCTGCTATGAGACAACAGTTTCAAGGAGCTGTCTCAAGTAAGCTAGAGTGTAGTTCCTCTCGCCTGGAGGGGTGCCTTTTCTTCCCTTTAAGTTGCTTTCTTCACATTAATCACAGCACCCTTTTTGAAAGTTAATTTTCTTTAACATAGTTTGTCTAAAATGCTGTAAAAATAAAACTTCTTGACCTGAAATTTCTACTTTCTGTGTTTCCTGTGGTACTTTGAGATTTTCACTGTCTTGGTTAGGGTTAGCAACAGAGCCATGTCCTGTAGCACTGCCTCTGCGCAAGCCACAGACCTAGAAGTTTGATTCCTTTTTCTGCTAGAAGACTCTCTCTGGCTGGCATTTGCATGTGTTTGTTTTTTGTGAAACTTCAGCTTTGTTTTTCCTTCTGCTGGAGGGTGTGAATGTTGCTCCTTGACCCGCTTTGAGGAGTGTAGTGTAAGGATTCCTGCT
>NW_010205027.1:15208-16630 GCF_000695765.1 Mesitornis unicolor | reverse complement strand
CCTGAGGATCTCTTCACTGATAGCAGCTCCTACCTTCTACATTTGTGATGAACGTGAAGCTTTCCTCTCACCTCCCTCTCTCTAGGAACTACCAACTTTTCTCTTTCCTTGACCTTCTAAAACTCACCTGAATTTTGGTGACCAAGGAGAACAGGATTTTGGAGCCTGCTCTTCGCTGCTGGAAGAAGTAGCTGCAGTTTCACTCATCTGCTCTCTCCTCTCTTAGTCATTAGCTCTGGAGAATTAGTTCATTACTAGTGCTGTAGGCTGTTGACTGAAAAAGTGAAGTAAAGCCACAACTACTTTTGGTGGTTCCATTTGCTGCCTAAAGACATTTAAATAGCTACTCTGAACTTGACCAAGTCCTATTTTCAGTCTGCTTGTGATCGGCCATAAGGTGACACCACAGGAAATATATTGCCATGTATGACATTACAGAGGCTGTCCTCAAAAAAACCCCAAAGCCTCAAAAACATGAATTCTGCTTCAGTTTCTGGTTTTAGGTCTAACCACAGGAGCCTTTTGCTCTTCAGAGACTCTTAAGAACATGAAAACAGATTTTTTTTCTTTTTAAATTTTAATTGGGAAACTTAAAATTCTAGGTATGAACTGGCTACATAACAAAACGGGTATTAGTTAGCAGCCTTCAGAAGATGAGTCCAAAGCCCCTTCTGTATACAGATGTTGCAACTGAAAGAGACCACAGAAGAAAGCTTTTTCCTAACTTTAAGTACGGTTAAAAAGCTTTGCTGGATTTTTGGCAAGTGATATGAATGAATAGCTCTGAACTGTCAATAGGAAGCAGTTTATCCTTATTACCCACTAAATGTCAGAAGTGGTGAAGTCATATTTATTTATCTATTTGGATTTGGTTCGAAGGCCAACTTTCAATTAAACTGAAGATAGATGGTAATCAAACATACTATAGCATATGTGAAAAGCATCTGCAGCAAATCCAGGAGGCACATCGGTCCAAGTGGGATACTGTGCCAAGGAAAATTAATTGAGGAACCTGAGGAAATGATCTCTGGCTGCTTTGGCATGTTGTCATTAGAGCAGCTATATGATATGTTTTTTGGAAACAAAGAGGAGGAGGTGTCCATCCAGGGATTTCTCCAAATTGAGAAAAGGGGGAGAATGATTGCATCTCTTGGCTTAAATATTTGTTCAGAGACTTGCAGCGTTCAGTTGAATGACATGTGAGAAAAGGATTTGGTTTGGGGAACCAGAGTAGTTTGTCTGGAAATGAGCAAAGGGTGTTTAAGCTTAGTTAACAGGAAAGATCATCTTAATGCCAGGTGAGGCTGCAGAATCCTAAAAGCAGTTGCGAAACCGTCAACCAGTAGCTCTAAAGCTGCAACTGGTTAAAACTTTGCTGTCCACTATATATGTGGTCAACTAAGGAATTGAAGAATAGAGTCT
>NW_010205027.1:269-15177 GCF_000695765.1 Mesitornis unicolor | reverse complement strand
CTTTCCCTGTGTTTTCTGTGGATAGTGAGATTAAAAAAGGAAGTCAGTTTTGCCATGCTAAAACTAAAAATATCGATAGGCTGAATTAATCTGTAGCAAATGTTTGAGTTGCATTCAAAATGAGGAGTGGAAATAGACTTGATTTCATGGCAAGTTAGTTGCCGCTTAAAATAAAACATGACTGAGTTATCTGCTAAATATATTACAAGGACTGAAGAATGTTCTTTTGCTATTTTCCTGTTCAAATGTGTATCTAACAGTTTGTAGTAGATGTTATGTTAATAAATAGTGTGAAAATGCAAAAGCCCTCAGTACGGCATTTCCACTTCTCTGAAGTCCTTGAATGGAGAAGAGGGAAAGGCAAAACATCTCTCTGGGTTTCCCTCCCCTATATTTTTCTTTTTAAAATAAAGTCATAATGTGGTCCCTTTCTTTTAAAATGTAAGCACGAGTTGGTGTCATGCTCCCTCTCTCGATCAAAGCAGGTGCTCAACCCAGAGCCTCTTGTATTCTGAATATTTCTTTGCCTCTTCAACTTTATTCCTTGGGCAATAAAGGAAAACAAGGCAGTCTCCCTTCACTCCTCTGCAACAAATTCAGGCTACTTCAGTCTCTCATCTCTGTGGATCCAGAGCCCAAAAGGTATTTTAAAATACTAAAACAGTGGAGTGCTGAGCAACACAGGTCATCGGGAGTATTTTATTTCAGTGTTTTGGTCTCTGCTCTTGCACTGCACTGACTGCAAAATCAACTGCAGTAATGTGCAGCCAGTGGTTCTCAGGAGCTGGATCAAAGCTGTAGAACTTGCATCTTTAAAATGCCCTCCAGGCCTTGCTGGTTGGAGTAGAAAATGAAAAACTGCTTTTCTGCACATAGCTCACAGCTTTAAGTGTAGGCAGACCAATTAATTCTATTAGTATGGCAAATAATTGATTTCTGTTAAAACACAAACCTCCTGATAAAATTCCAGTAGACGTTGTACCAGCAAATCTTAAGTAAGAAAAGCTCTTAAAAGACCAGAAAGGTCATGAGACCCATGTATCTCATGGTATAATTACCAGTAGCACTTGCAGGACTTCTCTATGCCAAGAGCATTGCAAGCACTTCATAATCTGGAGTTACTTTATCTGAAGGTTAAATCTGTTCAAGATGGTCCTTATGTACTCCCAACTGTACAAAAATCATCTTTGCTGATCAGTAACTGTGCTTTTTTTTCCCATTTACAATACAGACCTATAGTCAGGAAAGGTAACACTGAGTCTGAGTGAGAAAACAAATAGAAAAATGATATGTACTGTAGTAAGGATACGTTTTCATGGATCCCTTTTTTTTATACTCCAGCTTAAGAGTTGACTGCTTATGAGACATTTGTTATTTCTTGATTTCCGTTTTTTCCCAATAGTGAATAAGGTAGTAAGTGGGGGAAAAAAAGGTTTTGTTGTATTTGATTGGATTCAGTGATATTGAAATATTGCTGTATTGATACTGCGTGGCTTTCCAGCATCACCCCCAAGAACTGGAAATAACTTTTGTCGGGGAAAGGGATTCTTAGGGTGGTGTTTGACCGAGGTTAATTACAACTCTCATTAATTTTCAGAAAATTGATGCCCAGGCCATTGAAGAATTCTATGGGTTAACCTCAGACATTTCCAAAAACTCAGAATCTGGATATATCCTCTTCTACCAGTCAAGAGACTAAGAGAAAAGAGACGTGTGTACAAATAAAAGAGAAAAGGGATCAAGATATGTCCAAGTGGAACATATTTGTGCCAGCAGAAGCAGCTCCTCGGTGCTGGAGGACCAGGACAGACCCAGTGGGGTGAATAAAGGTTTCTCCCTGCCCTTTTGTGGAGGATTAGTGCTGACTGCCGGAACAAGAAGAGCTTTTGTTCCAGTTTTCTTTCTGGGCTTTTTTTACGTGCTATCTTCCAAAATCTGTGTTACCTCTACTTGAAACCTGGCTGCTTATTTGGTCATGAACTGAAGAAGAGATTGAAAAGTAGCATTGTAGAATTTTTACCATTTAATGTTGGCCTGAGGCTATACCTTGGTTTCTACCATCATCGTTTTTCTGTATTTTAGCAGAATGATTTCAATATTCAGTGTCAGCTGAAGGCATATTTTAGGATATGAACAGCAGCTGGTTGCTGGATATTTTTGGTGACTCAGACTTGAGAAGCAGTACAAAGCTAAGACATATTGGAAATGTCAAGTCTGTAATTTTTATAAAAAAAACAGTCAAAAAACTCTGTCTGCAGCATTGTGAATTCCCCTATTATGCATTATCTTGGTTTTAGACAACACTAACAGCAACTGCTTCTTTTTTATATTTTTATTTTTACTGTTCTGTTTCTTCTTGAGAAGGTATAGAACGTTATCCGTATTCAGCCCAGTCTGTTGTGCATTTTTCTTTTCAAGCAGAAGTTTTGACTCGGAGCCGCATTGCTGCAGATTTCAGGGGAGCAGCAGAGCAGTTACCTTTTGGAGAATCTGTCTGGCAACCAGTTGCTGTAGAAATTTGGAAGCTGCAGCGTTTTTTGGAGCTATTACATAAACCAAAAGTGCCCTCATTCTGAAACGGGATCTGTTCAACATTTCACTCAACACACAGTAAACTGATGCAACTCGCGTTTTGAATCTATGCTAATACACAGAAACAGCACTAATTGGGAAGGGTTAATTAACCAAGGGAAGCATTATTTATGGAACTAATCCAGTTGTTCTTAGTCTTCAAGATAATGAACAAGTAAGAAGGAAAACCAACCAACCCACCCAGACATTACCTTGCTAAGTGTTCCTTGCCATCTGCCGGTAATGTTTGTAGCAATCTGGGAATCGTAACACCCTCCTAAAAATGCTTGTCTTACCTCTATAGGCCTTGCTTAACAGGGGAAATTGTTAGTCTTTTGAAGACTGAAATTAAGTAATTATCCGTTACGTGTGCATATGTTATAATCTCAAGGATAACTAGAAAGAAAAGACTAAGGAAATTTGTAAGGAATCGCAGGAAATCTTCGGTAATGTTCTTTTTTGGAAAGTCCTGTTGCCGTGCCAAAGCTTGTCACAGCTGGCTCTAAAGTACCAGTGGAAATGAGTGTTTTCCTCTCTTCATCTCGTTAGGTGACACAAGAGCTGTCCTCCGTGTGGTTGTCCCCACCGCAGCCGTTCATGGTATGTACCAGTGCTTGTTCTTCTTGAGGACATTTCACTTATGCAATTCTGTGGCTTGGGCAGGATATAAAGTATTTTACCAAAATATTGTCCTCGGGAAGACAGCGTTTCACAAACAGTTTCTTGTGGTGGCTGTATGTATTTGTTTCCTCTTACCATGACCAGAACCGTAATGTTAGCAATTACCTTCTGTCTTCAGAATGCAAATGAATCATTACCAGTGTATTTCCAGTTGGGTACAGGTTCCATTCTTCCGGCACATCTCCTCTTCCAGAAGATAACATATGGACGTTGGGTTTTTTAATTATTTTTTATTATACAGAGTACTGTTGTTTTAAGAGACACAGTCAATAACAGCAAACATTCTTGTCATCTTGTTCCTATTGTGTGAAAATTGTTCCTGGCTGAGAGTCTTCTCCCCCTGTTCACACACAAGCTGTGAGTCCTCTCCTGGTGGCGCTACCAGAAGCCTGTCATCACCAAGTCTTGCAAAAAAATAACAAAAAAGAGAGCACTGAGTTAAAAATAATCTAAACAGTAAATACAAGAATTAATGTAGTACACTAGACATGTATTTTGTATATCTGGTGATACATTTTTACGAATAAAATACCTGACAGAGAAAATATTGAAAGATATATACTATAGATTAAAACCTGTTAAAGTGCACTTTTGCTACAGATTTATAAGGAGACTAAAAGGAATTAAATTGGAAAAGAATGGTGTGATGTTACTTCTGTATAATAAATGACCCCACCTGTCTCCAATAAAGGTCATGTATGATCAAAGGCGCATGGCCCAAATGCTTTTCCTTGGATCCAAGGCAGAAATAAGAAATTGTTGAGGCGCTTGCTCTCCTTCGCTTCTCCCTCTGTGCTGGCAGGCGGGGGGATTCTGACCGCTGTATTTGCACGTGTATAATCTGTGCGTGAGCGGTTTAAACCAAGAGAAATGAATAATTTTGTGACATACGTGCTAATTGATGGGCTGGTAAACCAAGGAGAGGTTATCTAGGGCCTTTTTCCCCAACACCAATCCCAATGCTGGTATTCCTTAATCTCTTAACCCTCCACTGTAGCTCTGCCGTTGTCTTTCCCTCTAATTTCCTTTTCCCTTCGCCCTCTTTCACCTCTTGCTGTCGGACTCCGTAAGACTTTGTTGCAAACATTATCTGACTGATCTGGAACAGAGACATTTAAAAGCAAAAATAGTACCATATGCTTGGAGCTCTTCAGGTTCATTGCGGGACAGGGCTTCAGTTCTGTGTCATTCACCAGAGTTCACTTTTGTATGGGGAAAATATGATCAGAGGCTGCTCTCATGAGTAGGAATTCATGGGACCAAGTCAGAACAGAAGCAAATGGGGTTTAAAAATGAAAACTGCTCTGTAAAAACAAATTTTTAATCCAAATTACTGTCTGGTCCTTATCCTGCTGGGTCACACTTTAGCAATAAATTTGCTAATATCAATAGCTAATTTTAACTATAGCGAGCATGAGTTTGACTTGCAGTCACTGTAGAAAGAGCATTACCCGGAATTATTTTTGTCCAACCAAAATCAGATCATCTGAAAGCAATGGGGCTTTAGTTTTGAATACCAGTAAGGCAGGATTGATACTGGGATTTGGTTCTTCAGATCCGCACAACCTAGCACTGGAGTGAGGGTGAAGACCATCCCACCATTATTATTTCTCTCTGCTAACCTGTGTTGCTATTTCATTTCCAGTTTGTTTGTAGAGATGCTCTGCCCTAAAGACTTAGGAAACTGAGGTTGTTTGTTAACTGGTGTTTGTGCTTGGCATGTTCTGGTTCCCAGCAGGAGCATTTAAAGTCACCATGCCAGCTCTATTTAGGAGATGTTTAAAACGAATCATAGTTGATTGGTACAAGAAAGAAAATAGACTAACAAAGGCCCCTGAGGCAAGTAAAACCTTCCCATTGTAGTCCTGGGCATTTGTCAAAAGGAAACAATCCCCTGAAACATAATTAGTTCTCAACATGTAAAGTCCTGCTAGCATTTGCTGCTGTTGCACTAATTAACCTTGGGGCTACTTCTGTCTGCTTCTCTCCCACTCCCACAGAAGCCATCCTTGCTGCAGGATTTGCTTCCACCTACCCAAGCCAGCCTTTGTTTGGCTCCCGAAAGCAGCAGCCAAGTGGGATTGATGTCTGTAAGTGATAATTCAAAGTGCGTAAGGTTAAAAATGAAGCTGTTTTGGGGGGAGAGCGTGAGGGTCATCCTGGCCTTTTCTTCTGAAGGCAGTGCCTTCAATGATTTGAAAATGGTTTGATCCTTTCTACCATCTGGCTGCTCATTTTAACTCGCTCGCCCGTGTATCAGTGTTTGGGGCAGCTTCTGTTGTGTCCGAGTGGCCCCAGGGGAGGATGTGAGTGTGCAGCAGAGTCCATAGCAGCATCAGACCTGGTGGTGGGGGCTGCAGAGCATTGTAGGTCCCTGGGATTTCGAGCTCCTGCCTCCTTGGTCAGAATCTTACTTGTAGGAACCTGTTGTAGTTTGTGCGATGTGGCCACATTGTGCCTGGCAGGGGAGAGGAAGCCCTGAGAGGGAAGGAGAAGTTATGTAGTGATGTTTGGGTTGCTAACAGTGAGTGTTTAGCAGTTACCGGTTGTTTTAAAAGCTCCTTAATACAAATAACAGACACAAATACAAACCCCTGCAGTGGTTATCGGTACTTAACTGTTCTCACTCAGAAACTCAGAAACTACTATCTGCTGGATTTTTGTCCAGAAACTACATTAAGATAATGAAAATCTGACTTTAGGACCTTGTTGTAGGAGAAACAACAAGGTTACCTCTTAAGTGTTTACTTGAAAGGAAAGTGTAATGAGATCAGCTGGGCCCGAAGAGGTGGACCATGAGAGATGGCCAGCCCTGTGTCCTGCTGCGGCCCCCAAAGAGAAAGTGGTGATGGAGGGAGCAGGAGGCTGCTGCACTGCTGTGGTGTGTGGGACGTGGGAGATGATGTGGGGATGTGAGACCCGTGTGGCGTGATGGGGACTGCACCCATGAGCCAGTGTCACAGGGGGCTTGAACTGGAGGGTAGCTTCGAAACTCCAGAGGAGATGGACCTGAAGGGCGAAGCTAAGAAAGGATTTATGGAGACTTTAAAATATCAGAGCCCCCAAAGTATTAGTCTAGATACACTGGCCCAGATTTATTGAGGGCAAGACGCTTTTGGTGCCGTGCTGCTGAGAAACGTCCTCTGCACTGGATCCAGTCCCAGAGAGCTGCACCAGAGGCAAGATTACAATTTGTGTAAACAAAAAAGCCCAAAAATTCAGCTAGGCCCTGGTGATTTCCAAGTGTACAAGAGCACAGATTTCAGACCTTGTGAGACCTCCTTATCTGGACTTGTTTGCATCCGCTACAGTTTGGGGTTGTTCCTTTTTCTTTCAGCGATGGATGATTTCGAAATAGGCTCAATGTTTTGAAAGTGTCGCGGGCAGTGAAACCCACGTGGGTGGATTTTGGGTTGTAGCTGAGGCACCGTTGAGTTGCCACGTCGTCTTCAACACCTGTAGGACCCCCCTTCCCCATCACCTGGAGAAGCTGAGGTAAAACATCAGTGCCAAAAGATAAAATACAAGGTAAAACACATCAGTGCCAAAGGACTGCTCCGTCACAAAGCTCCTCCATGTCTCTTTGCACCAGCAAACCCTCAGCTTCTCCCTGGCAGTGGTGCTGCAAATTGCATCACGTGGTGGTGAGGAAAAAGTGTTATTCTTGGCAATCCTTCACAAGTTCTCTTTTTTTTTTTTCTTTTATGTTAAACTGTTCATTTTCAGATTTTGAGTCACAATATTTCTCTGAGCGAAAGGCCGTGAGGTGGGAAAAAATCCAGTTTATTCCTTCAAACTTCTTTGCCATCACTTCAGCATAAAAGAGCCGAATGCTGCTACCTGCCACTGGCATGGATGGAGGAGGAATGGATGGAGGAATGGTCCTGACATCTCCATGCCCTGGTGTCCCCCAAAATGTGGGGGCAAGGGTGAGGTAGTGAGGATCAGAGAGCGAGTCTTTGGGCCAGGAAGCGGTATTAAAGGATGGGTGAAGCCACCAGACAGAGCAAAATGGAAATATTTTTATTAACTTAGCCCCAAGGGGCAGTTAAGCAGAGTTGAATGAGGATTTTACCCTTATTTGCTTGGTTTCTCATGGGTGGTGTAAAACTGAAGGTAAACCTAGGTGTGAATTTTTGAGGCGTCTCAGTTTCTTGAGCCTGCAGAAAGGCCAAGCCTTGGTTTTGCCAAAGTTTCCTGTTCATCCCCCAGCAGGAGGAGGTCACTGGATATGGGAAAAGCAGCTTCTCCACGCTGGTCCTCCACAGTTTGAGCTCCGCCAGCGGTGGCTCAGGGACGGGAGGATTCCCATGAGAGCTGGCAACCACATTATCTTCTAAAAATATCTTCCAATAAAACACAAAACCGCTCCGAAAGAACCCATCTGAGAGAGCAGGATCCAGTTTTGGGCTCTCCGGAAGCCGTGGTGAGCGCTCACATCCCTGCAGAGCAGCCGTGGCTACAAACATCTCGGTGACTACCACCACCCTGGCCATGGCTCTGAGCATCCTTGACTGGCGGTGGGCTCCCGCATCCCTCCTCGAGTGCTGTCAAAATTTATTCCGCTCTCAGAGGCTGCAAAGTGGCTCCTGAAGTTGGGGGTTTTTTTACTTCCTAAGGAGGAAAAAAAATAAAGCCACTTTTCCCTCCTCCTTCCCCGAGCGCGTTTAATCATTTGCCAGTTAGTCATATTTCTAAGAAAAGCACACGTTGCGTGATGCTGAGTGACAGCTCCTGAAGAACCGGCACTAATTATATCTCGGCACTGAAAAAAGTAACACGCCAGGGTGGCGAATCCAGCTGGGAGGGAGCTGGTGAGCACCTGAGATGCCCCAAAGTCACTCCTGGCTCACAGACCCCTTTCCCATCTCCCCAGTGTAGGTTTAGAGATAATTAACACCACCTTGCTTTGGGTTTCATCCCATCCATTTCCACCCTAATTTTCCTCCAAGCCTCATGGGAGGCATTTAAGGGGGTCTCTCTTAAGGTTTTTAACCTTTCCCAAGGTTTTATCCCTTGCCAGGACATCTGGGGTAGCAGAAACGCCTCATTCTGGGGACATTTCTCCTAAGATGCTCCCTCCTGTCCCCCATGGCTGGGCGGCAGGGGCCAGGGACCTGCACCCATCCTACTGCAGGGCACAGGGAAGGTGAGGATTTGGCACCAGGACTGCATGGCACACCATGTGCTGCTGTGGGTGCTGGGGTTGTGCTCACCTTGAAAGCTTTTGAGGATGAAAACACTGTAATTTGAGTGAAAAAATGAGCCGCTGGTTTTGCATGGTTGAGCCAGGCTGCCATGACGGGACTCAGGCCATGCCCTGTACTCACCATCCGGCCTTGGCCTTGGGTAAATGCCGCAGCATCCATCCAGCACCACACTGCGACCCTGGGCAGAGCCTTCTCCTCCTATTTCCTGTCCAACAGAGTCCAGCAATCCAAACAGTCTGTGCTTTGGGGCAAAATCCCCTCTATTTATCTAAATTTGCAGTGAGCCAGGGGTGGGAGTCTGTTCCCCAACCACTGCGAGCGCAGGAGGGTGCAAGGATGCTCCTGGGAGGGCACTGGATGCTCCCACTGACCAGGAGCTGCACTGGGTTTATTTTCCCAAGGTATCAGTGGTGTTTGTTCCTGGATGGGGTTTTGTCTTCTTAAAAAGCCGAGCAGCTATAAATAGCCCCTGCTCACTTGCCTGCAGTGTCCCTGCGCGCAGGCGGCGCTGGCAACGTGCGGAGCTGACCTTTGGAGCCAGAGCTCCGGCAGCGGGAGCGCAGCCGCCTCCTGCTCCCTCCTGCACTCGCCTATTTAAAGCCTTTATTTTGCCTTGTGTGTGTCTCGAGAAACACCTGACAGGGAAAAATTGGGATATTTACTATTATTATCATCATCATCATCATCATCATCATCATCATTATTATTATTATTATTATTATATGCCTTGCTGAAATAGCCACCTGGCCACAGATTATCCCAAACTCGGGGATTTTGGATCAGATTTCATTATGCACCAGGCTATAACAATGATTTAGTTGCATGGCCGTATTGCAGCTTGCCCTCCCTGTTGGTGCTGGGACCCAGCGAGGAAGGATTTAGGGGTCAGGGACTCTCTGAGGCAGCATCTGGGGGTTTGGGACTCAGTGAGGTGGGATTTGGGATGCAAGGACCCAAACAGGGCAGGGTTTGGGGGACTCAGGGTTGAAAGGAGGCAGATTTGAGGACAGACACCTCATGAAGCAGATGGGAAATGCTGGTCCCTTCCCAAAGTGCAGAGATTTGGGCTCTCCAGGACGGTTTTGGTGGCAATATCTGGAAATAAATAAATCACAGGCTCCAGGTTTTCTCTCTTTCCTCTCCACCATCAAGAGGCACCAAATTCTCCTGACCCAAAGGAAAAAGCACTAGCAGGCGAACTGCATCCCCAGCAGGAGCACCGGAGCTAAATATATCCCATTTACACAAAACGAGCGTGTTGCGGTGAAACAGCGATGATGAACACTAGCATGTAATTAACAGTTCCCTAATGAAACGCTGGGAAAGCAGGAGGTGTCCCGGGGGGAGCAGCACCTCTGCCAAGCATCGTGGGGGTGGTGGAGGGCTACCAATGGTGCTTGGTGTCTGCAGGGAAGGTATATATCCTAGGATATAGAGAAATGACTTAAGGAGGGGTGAGTATTTTGTGAGATGCTGGTGGGGAGCTCATTGGTGTCTCCTTCCATCACCCCAAAGCCCCTGCAGACCCCTCAGCCCCTGGTTTCCCCGTGGTACCCAAGCCCGACGTTGAGCACCGCACTCATCTCCATCCCTGCCTGGTCCCAGCCTCCTCCCAGCCCTGCAGTGTCCCCAGACTTGAGCTTGTCCCACACTGAGGGACCTGCCCCGTGGTCCAACTGTCCAAAAGTCCTGGTGAAGGGGAGTTGGACCTGGGATTGTGTTTTCTCTGCCACAAGCAATGATGGGGGTGATGGAGGGATCCTCTCCCCTCAGCTGCTATCCCTATAGCAACCGACAGCTTCTTCCCGTTAAACAAGTGACTCATCAAACACAATTACACTGGTATCAGGGAAGCTGATCATGACTTCCAGCTCTGACAAGAGAGCTGACCTTTCAGCAGAAAAGAAATAATTTAAAAATAATGGAAATAAATCTGGCTGCAAAGGTACAGTCCTGTGTGTTGTCCTCCCCAGCCAGGACTGCCTGCAGCATGCGGGACCCATGGCTCAGTCCTGGCTGATTTCAAACTTGGGAGGTTTAAAGTATTTGGAGGGTCTTTGGGAGATGCTCAGAGGGGAGCCCAGTGCCGTGACTCCACGTCGGATCCTGTTTAAAGGTCAGAAACCAGAGTTAAAATCAATAAATGTCGAGGCCTGGCTGTGCTGGGGGTGTCGGAACTGCCTTTTGCTCCACTTCAAAGCCGAGGATTTGTTTCCTGGGTTTTATGAATCCCGACGTCCTTCCTGCCCAGCAGGAAAGGAACTGAGGATCCTGGAGCTGCTTTGAGAGCTGCGGCAGGGGGTGCCTCACTAAGTGGGCTGCGAGGCAACCGCAATGGGAGGGATCAGTGTGGGGCTTTAACGCTTGTGATAGAGCAGCAAATCCATCCCACCATCACGGCAGGTTTCTTCCAGCGCTGATGTATCACCGATGGCTTTTCTATGTGGACCTGGGACCTCCCCGCTCCTCAGGCCTGCCCGGGAGTTATGGTCATCCCAGCACTGGCACGGCTTGCTCCAAGCCTGGCTTTGAAAAGGTCACGCTGGTGGCCACAGGTGCCCAGGAGACCTGCAGGGAGGACAAGCTGCCCTGCTCTCAGCTGTAAAAGACTCCGGATTGATTTTCATTTTTAAAGAATCTTATTTTGCCCCTTCTAAAACCACAGTAAACCTTCCTTACCACTGTGCCACATCAGGTAAATTAGGTTATTGTTAATTATTAATTATCACAATGATTTGTCCTAACATTTTGCCATGCATCCAACACACCCCCAGTGTTCCCTACAGCTTGATGAACAAAGAAACACATTTGCTCCCTGTGAAGTACCCAGTCAGGGCACCAAATACAGCCTGGGAGAAGGAGAGAAGCGTGATGCAAAAGCCTTTTATTTCAGAAAAAACCCACCCTGCTCACCAGGGCTGAGCTGACAGATGGCGGCACGGTGAGTGCCAGCAAAGGTGCAGTGAAACGCTGTCCTTTGGCTCCAGAAAGCGATGGAGCCAGAGGACTGAGAGCGAGGTGATATGGATGGAAGGGAAGGAGGAAAAATCCTGCCCCTGGTTTGCCGTGGTGGGAATCGGGAGGAGAAGTCAGAGCGAGCCTTCAAATCATGCAGGTCTGCTCCTTCCCTCCTGTCACAGCTCGGAGTGGCCCCTGCTCATCCCTCACCCGTGGTGGGGAATCCTGTCCCCATGCAGGTACCAATGGGAAGCAGGGATGCAGGCTGTCCTCGAGCAAGGGTGGTCTTGGGAGCCCAGACCCGCCAATTAGGAGTTTTCATGCAAGCCTATCTATCCAACAATCCACTCACCCATCCACTCATCCGTAGCTCTCCAAGAGCTATTAATAATGTTGTGATGGTGCTGCTGCAGGCAGGGTGGCAGAGGTCCCTTCTGCAAGCCAGACCACCAAACAGGTCCATTCAAGCTACCCACGAGAGTGATTTTTCAGCCAAATCAACTGGTTTTCACCAGAGCTGGGTGATTTTATGAGCTGGACTCTTTCCTGCCTGCCTCCACCCAGGAACTGGATGGGATGCTGAACCCTGGCAGCCAAAGCAGCACCAGGAGAAGTCCCTGCTCTCCAGCAGCAAGAAAATGGCCCCAATTCCACCGTGTATTTGCAAAGATTACGCAAATCCTTCGAATGTAGGACTTCACATGCTCTCCCGATGGCCCCGTTTTGGGGAGGCTGGCCGGCGCAGCGCGCTTGTTTGCCACCCTGATTAGTCAGCATTGCTAATTATAGCCACACTTTGCCTTCTTATAGCTCTTTCAAGCGCAGTTGGAGTAATAGGGAACAACAGAGGCACTGAAAGAAGGCTGCAACCGCTTGCTGCAGAAAACATGCCAGCATAAATAAGGGGCTGAATTTCCAGTCTTGGGGTGTTTCAAGGCGATGTGCTCACAGGTTGGCCAGCTCAGATGTGGGATGCAGGAGCGGGTTAGGGTGGGAAAAGGTCATGTGATGCATGAGGTAAGGATGTTTCCCCAAGGAAAAGGGAAAAAGTCGATTTTAATGCTTTTAGAGAAAAAAAAATTATGCTGATCCCTACACTTTTACAGATTATTTGCATCGTAGTTATTCCTCTTAGAATCCTAGAATCATTGAATCATTAAGGTTGGAAGAGACCTCTAAGGTCATCAAGTCCAACCATCAACCCAACCCCACAATGGCCACTAAACCATGTCCCCAAGTGCCACATCCACACAGTTTTTGAACCCCTCCACATATGATGACTCCATCACTGCCCTGAGCAGCCCCTTCCAGTGCTTGACCACTCTTTTAGTACAGAAATTTCTCCTCAGATCCAATATAAAACCTTCTTTGGTGCAACTTGAGGCCACTCCCTCTCATCCTATCACTGGTTAGAGAAGCTTATTGCAATGAGTACGTGGAAAAGGGGCAACTCTGGAGTGGAGGGGAGTGCTTGCAGGGTCTGGGACTCACTGTGGGACTTGGGGGAAGCATCCTGAGATTGTGGCAAATGCTGTAGGATGGCAAGGGGAGGGACTGCAGGTGAGAAAGGGAGGCATCAGGGTGGTTTGGGACTACCAGGGCCACTGTGGGGGCTGGGGATCAACCAAGATCGCGGGAGGGGTTGAATGCTGGAGGGCACAGGGTGTCCAAGCCAGCTGCTGGTGAGGCCATGGGGCTGGGGCCAGCTGAGACCCGTTTGGGTACACACGTCTGTGTGAGAAGCAGCTGTGGATAAGAGGATCCATGGGTCAGACTGGGGCAACTGGGATACTGAGGGCACTTATTGGAGGGATGCAGAGTGCGCCTCCAGGGGTCTAGAGCTGCGGCAGCAGGGTAGGGATTTTGGCAGCCCCCGGTGCTCAGCCCTATGGCTGCTTCTGTCCCGTCAGCCTGGCTGGGCTGAGGCTGCCCGCACTCATCTCATCTGGGGGGGGCCTGTGTGTGTGCTGTGTCCCCGGCTGCCACATCCACTTTGCTGCAGCCCAGTCTGTCTTCTGCACCCACCTCCTGGCCGAGGCGGCTGCGGACGGTAGTCAATCACAGCTCCTCGCCCGCCTCCCCGCTGGTTCCCGGGCGGTGCGTAATTACTGGGAGCGGGAGAGAATTCATTCAGCTCTTTGCTCAGATTCCCTCCGCCCCTCTCCATGCCGCTCATGTCACCCAGCACACAACGGCACACAGCGACGCGCAGTCATGCGGACAGCGGCACCAGGTAGATGACGACTTGAGTCCCCTGCGATGGGGCTTGGCCTGATTAAGAACCCAGATGCTCCTAACTGGGGTGACTGGGTTCAGCCAAAACTGCCGGTATTCACCTAAATATCTTTGCACATCAGGGGCTGGAAATCCTTCCCGGCATCGAGCATGCTGTGCTGCGTAGCTACAGCCTGGGATGAAAGAGTAAAGCTGGATGTTATGAAACCAGCAGGAAAGGGGGGAGAAGGTGTCACCAAAATATTGCGGATCCAGGAGCTGAGCATCCTTGCTTTGAAGCTCCTGCTCCTGAGCTGAATGACAAAGCCGTTTGTGGCCGGAAATATCATTGCGTCTTTGCAATTTGCTCCTTTCCAGGCTGATCCTTCCCCAAATAATCAGGAACGAAGCCTCAGAGGTGGATGGGTGCTGCGGCGTGGGGAGGGGAGACAGACCCCCACATCCACCATCCTTGGTGTGGAGTGGGTGCTGGGCTGGACAGCCCAGGTGTTGACCCTCCTCACCCCAGCTTTTACACTGGCTGGAGGGGAGCCCGTGAGAGGAGGCGGCTTTGGGGTGTGATGTCTCCTTTGTGGTTACGCAGGGCCCCCCAGAGCACCCCAGCACTGCTGTCCCTGGGCATTGCCCTTGAAGACGGGTACAGCGGTGCCATGCCATGCCGGATCGTCCCCCTTCTCCCTTCAGCTCCTTGCATCCCTCAGTGCAAGCAGTAAAAATAAACCTTTGTGAGGCGCCGGGGCCTGGCTGGCACCCAAGCTGCGTCTGCCAAAACGCAGGTGCGGAGGGCCCCGACCTTGGCGTGTCGCGTCAGGAAAGAAGGCGATGAATGAACGGTGGGCGCGCTCATGGATGAGCGGGTGCGCGCACGGGTGCCTGCGGGTGTGGATGTGGATGATGTGGAGCAGGGAGCCAGCCTTGTTGTTATTCCGCTCACAGCGGCTCTGATTCACAGACTTGGATCATGAATATAAGTGAAGACTTTGACGTCAGAGTTGAGATTTATCAGCAGATCCAATGGGGCAGGAATATTAAGTGCCAGGCGATGCCAGCGATCTGCCAGCGGTATTAGCGATGCTCGCCGAGGAATGAGGCTCACCACCAAGAACTGGGAGGACTGGGAAGGAAAAAAAATTAAAACGGGGCGAAAAAGGCTAATTTTCCAGCATTAAAGCCAGGTAAAACAACATCCCCCGGCCGCGGCAGCTTCCCCCCCTTCCCCTGGGCCGGGCTCTATGCGGGCAGGGTGGAATCCG
>NW_010205027.1:0-205 GCF_000695765.1 Mesitornis unicolor | reverse complement strand
CCCTGCCCCTGGGCTGGGCTGTATGCGGGAAGGGGGGATGCTGGCAGCAGGGGTCTGCAGGCAGAGCTCCCCCTCCCCGACCTTCACACCTCGGCTGCCCAGCTGCGGGGGGGGTGGGTTTATTCTGCGAGGGGGACCAGGATTTTGCAGCCGGCTGGGAGCATCTTGCAGGAGGGCTTTGGCAAAGGAGGGGAAGGGAGGGAGA
>NW_010205026.1:0-27321 GCF_000695765.1 Mesitornis unicolor | reverse complement strand
TTTTTTTTTTTTTGTTTGGGTGGTTTTTGCTTGTTTGGGTTTTTTTGTTAAAAGCATAAATAAAACAGTCCCTCAAACAAAATCAAAGTCTAGAATTAGGTCTGAAGGATAAGTTCCTGCCTACTTTCTGGACATGAAATTCAGGAGTTAGGTATGTGATTGGAATGTTCTTCAGAGATTACATTGTCCATAGGATGTAACGGGCAATCTTCCGTCACTGAAATAACTGAGAGGCTTGTAATGGACTTCAATGAAATCTGAAGCTTGCTATGAGCAGCCACACACTTCACTGAATTCACATTTTGTGGGAAAATATGACTAAAATATTTTAGTAAGATATTACATATGCTTTCTAAAACTGTTTACACACCATCAAGCACATTTTCTCCTTGCCTTGCCTTGATCTTGACCCAAGTCAGGGTAAATGCACACAAATCATACCGTTGTATTGCCATTTTCGATTTTTTTAAAAAGTATGTTGTGAAATTATTACAAAGACTCTTAGAATAGTTCATTACCACTCTCTGCCTTTTTAAGCCAGCTTCCATAACCACCGAGATTAAGCAGATTGTGGCTCAGATCTCATGTGTCTCTGTTTTTTTGGTAGGGTTTTTTTTACAAATGCAAGTAACATCTGTCCTTTTCAGCTTCTTCACAGCATCCAACCACTCCGACAGATGTTTCCAAAACCATACTGTCTGCTAACATTTAAAGGAATACAGTATTTGCATAAACACTGGGAATTCCAATCTTAGTACTTTCCATACTGTTTTAATTTTTTTAAATCAACATTTTTTGTTCTATACCCATCATTTTGTTTTACTCCTCATAAAGCAGACATTGTGTGCACACATCTGTTAAATCTGGGCTGCATTTATTACAGTTCTGCTCTTCCAGAAACAGGAAGGATTAATTACCACAGACCGGCTCTAGAAGCACCCCCGTGTTTCTTAACACACAAAATTAATTCAGAGTTGACAAAAATCTTTCAGACACATTTCCTGCTGATGGCGCTTTATTAGCATATTCTTCCCAGAAAAAAAATGCCTCATAGACCCTTTTTACCTCTCCTCAGAGTTCAATTTGTAAAGCACTGAGTGACAGGCAGCAAAATGGCTTGAATATATCTACGGCAAGTTGCCAAATCCTCCCAATAGAAGCACTTTGGAGCCTTTGTTCTGAGTACATTAAAGTCACAGAAGGTCCATGTACTGTAGACAGTACAGGGCAGGCAGGATGTTCACAGTAAGACAAAACAGCAGGTGATAAATGACATTAAATAACAGTGAGAATTTACCACAGACTAAATTAACTACTGGAGTGAAATGTTCTCAGCTTTAAGGCTATATTAGCAGTGAATTTATAATCAGGTGATTATAATTCTTTTTAGTGTTCAAGGAATTCTATATGTAAAAATGATCAAGACAGCTCTATTTAACTCCAGAGACAGGCTGCCGGAATGGGTTCTAAAAATGATAGAGAATAACTCTCCTTTCCACCCTTATTGAGTAATTTAAACTATAAGTACTTAAAAGTGAATTTGATTGTTGGATACCTGACATGCTCTATTTCATGAAAAATTAGTGCCACACTGAGTTGCTCCTAGCTGATCAAACTCTTGAAAAGAGACTTCTATCATTTCAGTTTAAGAAACTTGCCAATAAAAATTTGCTAGCTCTGAGGTGAGGGGAGAAAAGTGAATCACTGTCATCTGTATAAATTCTTATTGAGTTTTATGTTTTGTAAGAAGATTAATATTATACATTAATGGAGGAATCATATAACCAATTAATATTACTGCACAATATCTTGATACTATCTGAATATGTGCTTTATATCTTAGAAAAGAACTATTTATTTATTATAAATAAAAATCATAATCCCAAGGAAAAAAAAGAAGAATATGTTTTCTTTGGCTTTCTGTATTTAATGAATATGTTACTGTTCATTTGTCTAGTGCTCTTTTCTGTACATGGAAAGACAATTTTTCAAGATTCACTACAGAGTCTTTTTCTAAGAAAAGAGCAAAACCAACTAAAGATAGGAAAACAACCCAAACAACTGCTGAAGATCAAAATCAATAAAGAAAAACAAGACAAATGCAAGATGCAAAGAAACACTGGGTAAGAAACATTCTGAAAAAGGGCCTAAATATTGTGTTCTAAGACTTGGTGTTATTTCTACTTAAAAGTTAGCTTTCTAATATAAGATCCCTGTGCTGATTGCTGTGGGTATTTAATTAGATGTGTAGAAGAATGGAAAAAAATCATTAAAATGAATATATTTTATATTAAGCTAGGTTAATTTAATAAGCTTAATTGGACCTAGTGGCCTCACATACAAGGATTTGCCTGGTGTCACCATGTTCTGTCAGCTGAATAAAAGCCTTAGCGTATCAGTTCCTCTGAGGATTTCAGCAGCTCCTGTGAGGAGGAAAGATCGTAGTAGCAAGTGGAAACCTATTCTGCAAAGACTCAAAGCATTCATTTATTCAAAGGTCATAGTGTACTTGAGTTGCTCTTGAATCCTGAGCTTGGGTCTACTGCAGATATCACTCTTAAAAGGTAATAGATATCAACTTTTTAATAGATATTAATTGCACTTTGTGAGTATATAACTGATATTTAGTGTCTTTAACAAGTTTACTCAATATATGGTATTCTAACAATTTGATATGAACAGTTTACTCTCCTCATAATGTTCACTAGTCTTGATAGAATGGAATTAGGAGGCATAAAATAGAAGTGTATTGTACTGTGTTCTTACATGTATTAATTCCATACACTTTGTCAAAAGATTCTTAAACATGGTTAAAACTTACAATAAACTGTTTGTGAACTGTGCTGAAGAAAAAAACCATACTTTTCTAAACTCAAGATTTTTGAACTACAGTAACACAATAAAACCAGTTTTGATAACTATACCAGCCAGTGGACTTACAACCTTTCAGAGGAAATAACAAAACCGCCTGGATTCCTATGATTTCTCCAGTGTTTAGATAAAGAAATAAACCATTGCATTTTCTTCAGACCTTTTACTATCACTACATGATCTCTATTTGTATTCTGCATAAAGACGATGCGTTGTCTCTCTATGCCTGGACAATCAGGCATAAGGATATTTTTGCTCTTTTCAATGCATGCATCTCAAGGGAAAAAATATCAATAAGCATTTCATTCCAAGAAAAAAATAGGAAACAAGCTATAGCAAAGACGATGTGTTGTAAGCATTAGTAAATTCATCAACACAGAAAAAATTCCCCCTGTGTACTCACACAAATTCCTGAGGAGTGTACTGAATCCAGCTGCCAAAAACATCATAGTGGGTTAGATCATGCTTTTCAATTTGATGCTTCACTACAACACAAGATCTTGCCAAGTGTTCTGTTTTTCTTAAAAATATATTCTGTATGCCAGATAACTTTATATGTCTGTTTTTTAAAATTAGAATACTTAAAATATAACAGCCTAAGATTCATATTCAATCAGACATTTAAGCTCGTAAAGTTGTTTTTAGAGCAATCATTTGAAACCAATGGGAAATTAGATTGCTGAAAGTATAACTTGACTTATTTATTTAACAAATCAAGAGGCTACCTTGGACTTCACACAATAGAGTCTTTTGGAATTGTCACATTTCTATGCTAGATTTCCAAATTCTCAGAGTTCCTTTTATAACATCATGAAAATCATCCATTATTTCTCCTTTTGGGCAGAGTAGTATTACCAGTGACCAGCAGGCACAGATAAAAACATACTCTGAATAGATTTTCTTTGGTTCCTCCATTTTCCTGATTTAAAACACCAAAAACACTATTGTAAGAGGGAGAAAGCCTCCTCCTTTCGTATGAAGGATAAGCTTGGGACTCCAGGCTCTTTGAAATCTTATTGTTCAATTACTTTCTATTTTAAAAATATACATGGGATCATCTTGGCCTTTGATATGGTTGGCAGATAGTTTCCTGTCTTTATTCAATCACAATTTATACAAGGCACTTCCACAGCTGCTTCAGCAAAACAACAATACTGAAAGCATGCACAAAGCATTCGAGCTTCATATTTGTGCCTTAGAATCCAGCCTGACTTTAGTCTTGGCTTCTTCATCAAAACATCGGGTTACACTACAAGTCATTCATCAGCTGTTCTGTGGAAAGGTCTTTTGTATTTCTAATCTGGATGTTGTTGCTAGGGTGGATATATTTTGTGTGTTTTGTTTTGTTTAAATTCCTATACTTACTACATTGAGATAAATATGCATATGATGCAGCTCTCACCAGACACAGTTCTGTGCTCTATGTCTCACAGCAAAGCAAAGGTATGTAAATTGGCAACAGCAGTTTGCTGTCTCTTCTCTGAACAGATTGGACCTCAAGACAGGCCCTTTGGCACTTTTTCATTCTGCTGATGCTTGCCTTTGTGGAGTTCTCCCTTGCTGTTGACACTAGGAAATCTCACAAGTATTCAAAGGAAAAATGTTAAAGGTTGTTACAAAAAAAAAAAAGTAAAAATCAGTGTACATTTTTAAGAAGCATCATATTATTATGCTTTAGGAGACACACTAAACAGAAGAGAAGGAAGCTACAAAACTGTATAATCCCTAATTCTATGCTGATTCTTTTTGTTTCAAATGGACCTTTCATAATTGTGAATATGAAATCTCAAATTTAGGTGTTGCAGCAGTCCTTAAAAATAGAATCATGAATTTCTGATTTTGGCTGTCTCACAGTTCCAATAGCACCACTAATTTTTTATGAAATAATCAGACGTGATCCAAAATTCAGGACACAGATTTCTGCAAGTATTAAACATCTACCTGCAAGCAGATAGCATTAAATTTATCCCATAATATTTTCAATGGACTGCCCAGATTATTAAAGAGTTTAAAACATCTCATTTGAAACTCTTTTGGGAACATTGTTTTTTATACTTACAATCTGCCAATTTTCCCCTGAATATAAAGCAGCTAATTTAAATTTCCTTCAGACTTTAGATAACTGTGCCTCCAAAGCAATGCATGTTCCACAGCCCTAATATGCAGTAGTGAGCAAATATATAGACCATGTAGCGTGTACTTCTGTTACCGGTCTCTCACAATGATACATGTTTGGGAATTTGAAAACTAATTTTCCTTGGCTCAAAACTCAGTGTATCACAGAATCACAGAATCACAGAACGTGGGACCTCAAAAGATCATCTAGTCCAATCCCCCTGCCGGAGCAGGAACACCTAGATGAGGTTGCACAGGAAGGCGTCCAGGCGGGTTTTGAATGTCTCCAGAGAAGGAGACTCCACAACCTCTCTGGGCAGCCTGTTCCAGTGCTCTGTTACCCTCACTGAGAAGAAGTTTCTTCTCAAATTTAAGTGGAACCTCCTGTGTTCCAGCTTGTGCCCATTACCCCTTGTCCTATCATTGTTTGTTACCGAGAAGAGCCTGGCTCCATCCTCGTGACACTCACCCTTTAAATATTTATAAACATGAATGAGGTCTCCCCTCAGTCTCCTCTTCTGCAAACTAAAGAGACCCAGCTCCCTCAGCCGCTCCTCATAAGGGAGATGCTCTACTCCCTTAATCATCTTTGTAGCCCTACACTGGACTCTCTCCAGCAGTTCCCTGTCCTTCTTGAACTGAGGGGCCCAGAACTGGACACAATATTCCAGATGCGGTCTCTGGAATAATCTCTCTGTATGCTACAGTTCTTTCAATCTCTAATGTTCAAAGCCTGACAAATGCTGACTTTGATGACTCTGCACTACTTGTAACATGCTTGTTACACATGGAAAGGATTTTACATTACAATTTTTTTCAACATAAAGGCAATTTTGGATCAAAAAGAAAAAAAGAAGCCAAGAATTAAAGCCTTTTTTAATTTAGTATCTGGAAGCCTGCAGCCATTACTCTGACTCTGTGAGTATGGTTTCAGAGTAAAATAATCAAGGATTGCATGCATCTGTTAGATGTTTCCTTTTTTATGCTTCCACGCATTTTCTTCATGTACACCTAGTTAAGCTTAACTGCCATAGTCAACTGTTGCTGAAACTGATCCTGACTCTTCTATCAGTTCCAGTCAAAACTATTGGAAGCAATAGGCAATTTCTAACTGCTTCATCACTCTATTAGGCTCTGAGAAGAGGTCAATGAGTTTTGGCTGAAACTTACTCCTACTGGAGCTGTTGTGAGACAGGTGTAGATCCTTAAAATCCTGTGTTTTTTTAGGTAAGAAAATCACAGGAGTAAGTTGGCGCCAGTGAAAGAAACAAATTCTTTACACCGGGCAGAAGAAGTAGAATCACTGAAGCACCAAAAAGTGACATTGTGCTGAGCTATTTATCTTGCTAAATACATAGGCCAAGTCATACAATCTTTGTTCACTTAAAACTACCATTGATTCCAAAAGAAACTGACTACATAATTTCCCTCACTATGAATAATTCTACTAAATGAATATATTTAACACACATGAATATTTATCACTTCTAGCTTATGAAGTATTTCTAGTACTGAAATCATAGTGAGATTAAAACAAAATTCTACATTTAAAAGGTCTTTCTACTATCTCTGTCTGCTGTTGAAGAAATTCTACAGTAATTTCAGTGAGCTTAACACTAACATCTGCAGCGGAGTACAGATAGAAGAATACAAATGGCATTGGACTGCTTCCATGTTTCTACTGACATTAACAAAGTCAGTGTTTCTCGTTGTGTCCCTGCTCCAATAAATTAACGATGCTGAATATAACTGTAACATTTACATTAGATACAAGATATTGCTTTATAAAAGACACATCACTTATGGGATTTTTTGCATCAAATGCTCCACAGACATTTGTTTGAAATTTGGAAGCAAAAGAAATGTAGTATATTTTGGAAAAAAAATAAAAATGAAAATTCTCAAAATATAAATTACAATTCTATTGTTTGTTGGGTTTTTTTTCTACTAAGAGCAGTTTGATATTTATTTACAATTTTTATTCATGTGTGGGTGTGCAAATACATTAAATAACTACATAGTTACTATGCCATATGGAAAAGTCTACGGTATCTAAACTTTACCATAAGGCTGGATGTTTTTTATGAAGTACAGTTAACATTTGAAAGGTTCAGACTGTCTGACAGAGTTGCTTGAAAGGACAAGAGACAGGGTTGTTTTATTTTTAACTTCCAGTAATAAAAAATAAAGAGCTTACTGAGCTGCATTTATTTTTATTGAAATGAACCAGGAAGCAGGGGTAGATTCAGCCACAATGTTGATAGAAGAAAAGGATCTGTGTTTTGGTACAATTTTTGAACTCATCACATGACACAATGTACTACAGCAGGCCCTGCTAAGATACATCATTTCTGTCTTCCAGTAAATCTGTGCTGGAAATACTTTTTAGTCACATGTAGGACTCAAACTCTTTTTTTTTTTTCCCCCAATATTAATGTTTATTTGCTATAGGCACTCAGGTAGAGGATTCGTAAGTCTGGTGACCAGGATACTGACAATCTCTACAGAGACAGTTGGTGCTATGTGGCTTGGACTGGTCACATTTTACTCCATTTTCCTTTAGGTTAACCAAAATTAATGTTCCATTAAGGCAATGGCAAAGACACTATTCAAATGGAAAGCTAAATAAAAAAACTGCAAAAAGCTAGATAACTGATGTTTTTATTATTTCTGTTCAGTCAATATGATTGCTTGTAAATGGCATTTGGTTGTACCACAATGTATTGGGTTTTCTGTGAGGGGTTTTTGGTTGTGTCTTTGGTAACAGGGGAAGGGCTATGGAGATGGCCCTTTAAGAAGCTACCTGAAAAGCTCTCCCTTTGCCTTTGTCAGACCCACCTCTGACCAGGGCCAAGCCAATCAGAGCCCCTGCAAATTCATGTATTTAAGAGGGGGTGCAGGGCATGCCTCTCTCTCTCTCTGGCACCGGCCCTGACCAGCATGGCCCAGGGTGGGCTTGGCTGGCCCCGACCACAACTTAAGCTTAAGCCCCGGTGCACCTCCATCCTGAAAGAAGAGAGAGAGCTGAGAACTCTTCAGAACTATCTGAAGAGACCTGCAGTGGAGAAAGGAGTGGGGCCTGAGGAGAACAACTCTGAGGAACACCAAGGTCAGTTGAAGGAAAGAAATGAGAGGGAGGAGGACACTGAGCCCAGGTTCCCCTTTTGCAACCCGTGGCGAGAGCTGGGTCAACTGGCCTGCAGTCCGTAGAGTTTACTGGTGGGGCAGGGCCATGTGAGCAGTGGCTGCCCCTGAAGAAGCTGTGACTCTGGGCAGTGCATGGACTTTTGAGGACTTTTCTCCCCTATGGAAGGGGGGGGGGATGTGGAAGCAGAGAGAGACATTGGGCTGAGTATTTTTCCTACTGCTGAGGAGCACATGGCGTGAAAACTGACTGCAAACCCCCACTCCCATCCCCCTGTGCCTCAAGGCAAAGCGGGAGGGGGAAGGTGAAGAAACCAGGAACAAAAGCTGAGCCCGGGAAGAAGGGGTAGGGGAAAGGTGTTTCGACATTAAGATCTGGTTATATCTCCCACTGCTCTACTCTGATGTTGGTAACAAAATTAAAATTGTTTTGTTTTTATTCCTTATGATGAGTCTATCTTTTGCCTGTGACCTGTTCAAGTGGTGAGAAGCCCACCCAGTCCTTATTCTGACTAGCCCTTTTTTGGGGCATCATGGTGCTCTGTTATGCACTGGGCCTAAACCACAACACACAATTTAGCTATAACCTGAGAAATATAAAAGCTTTCTCTTCCTGGACATCTGGGAATAACGGAAAGAAAAGTTAGATGACAAACTTTTAGAAAACCAAATCTAGAGGAAATTAACTCTGTCTGAACTGCAAACCTAAAGCACCACAGAGCATAGCCCAGCTGTGCACATTGCAATTCTACTATCTGAAATACATTTGGTTTTTCATGTCTCAGAAGTGGAAACTGGGTTCATAACAAGAAGTGCTGAAACTTTAAAATGATTGAGATGATTGGGACATTTGCTAAAGTGCATAAGCAGATCTGTCGTGTAAGTATTATAAGTAAGTAGAATGACCTGGGAACTTAGGAAAGACAAAGTTGGTCCTTAGACAGCTGACTTGGTCAGAGCTGCAGAAATGCTGTTCAGAACACTTGCTGAACTTGTTCATATTATGACCTTTCCCTTCATGTCAGCAATATTTCCTTCTCTTTCCTATTAGATCTTTGGTGACAGTCATTTCACATAGTACTGTCTACAGAATGCTCTTCTACTCTCATACACTTTTGCATACTCCCATGACTCTCCCCAGCATATCTCTCTGTCTGGAGTTGCTGTAATTTACACTGCTGAGTAGAAAAACTATCTCTGTGTCAGAATGGAAGAAACAGAAAAAAGAGTGGAAAATAAACTACAGCCATCCTAAGTATGTTTCTGAAATTACACTGTCTTGTTCCCTGTTCCTTCTTTTTTACCAGGCATGTCAAACTTCAGTGCTATTTATCTCAGTCATGCCTCCAGGTCTTTCCTTTCAATGCTTTTTTCTTCAAGATGCACTCTGAATTCTTGTCAGCAAGCTAATGGCTTCTTCTTGTTTAAATTCATCAGGTCACAGAACTACTCGACGTCTTGATTAGCTGTGAGAAGGGACAGATCCATATGCCATTGAATCTGTACAAAGGATTCTCCCAACTGATTTCCAAAGAGCTTCTTACAATTAATATTTTAAACTAATTTCTTATTTTTATGCATATAATAAAAAATGAAAAAACATCAAATGAAAGAGTGGGATGTATATCCAAGTTGAGAATTTACATAATTATATTGCTTTAAATCACAAGCTTATCTTTCATTCCCTGCTGTTAATTATATCTATTATTTTGTCATCAAGCAGAATTGTTTAGAACATGTTTCCATTCTTCCATGAAAAAATGTTGGTTTTTTTTTCTGACTATGATATAAGGTAAACTTTAAAGCTTTATTTGGTTGAAAGTTTATATGGCATGATTCACATAATGGTAAAGTTCTTTATTTTTTATAGAGGAAAATTTTTGAGACCTGTGAAACATAAAGCATTAGGGATAATTAAAACCTTATTCCACATACAAGAAAAAAGCATCATTAAAAGACATGAAAAACAATAATTTTAGTGTTTATTTGTATATTCATTCCTCTTCCTTAGTCTTTAAGAAGATGTACATATGTAGGTAATCCTCTAAGCCTAGAATATTTCTGGTGAATTCATTACAGTATGTTAATGTACTTTTGTAACATAAATTTACTTTTGACAATCAATACCCGATTTCTGTATAACATTAAGTTCAGCGTCAGCTGAAATGTTGGAGCATATTAGCTGACTGGTTCCTAAATATTGTTCCAGCACTTGTCTTATTTTTTTATATATTCTTGCATCTATTTTCTCATAGGTGGTTAGAAAGAAAAGTATCAGTTTATCTCACCTACATGAAACATCTGTCTCAAATTAATAGTGACAAAATGAATAAAGCCCCATAGGAAACACTAATATGTATGAAACATGCTTTCTACAGGAATTGATCTGCTATTCAGAAAATCGGGATCAGGTTCAGGAACACTATGTGCACTTGAAGGAAAAATCCAACTGCACTTTCTCTGTGGGCAGAGGGCCCACTCTGAGGTGGAATCATTGTCATTCTACTGCTCTGTTCAAAAGTGGCTGAGGAAATCAAAGGTGATCGATAGCTGGCACACAGTTTGCTTTTGTGGGGTTAGGTGCTTGCCTGCACACAGAAGGACCAGTGAAGGGCCCTGGGTATTGCAGCTCTGCAGTGTTTTATCCATTTAATTCTGTTGAGGATGTGAGAGAGTGTACCCTCAGTCCAGACTACACTTCCCACTCAACTTTTTCCATTACAGAGGGCCAAGCACAGAAAATCCATATCCAATTCAAACTAGATATACATTCGAAAGACTTATCCATTTTATCAATGTATGTTCTGCACTCCTCAATCAGAAGTCTACTTTGTGATAACAACGAAAATGATAGTGAAGTTCCTAACATTTTGGCTGCTACAGAAATCTCTCTTCTGTTTATATCATAATTTATTCACCTGTATCTTCCTTTCTCTCTGAATCATTCATATATATAAGTCTACTCTTACAACTCTGCTTTTTTTCTTTGATAGGTATTGTTCAAAGAAGCAAGGCTCAAGTCTGAGCCTGTGATATAGAATCATTGGAAAGACCTTTTAAGATCATCAAGTTCAACCGTTAACCTACACTGTCAAGTCCATCACTAAACCATGCCCCTAAGTGCCGTATCTACAGGTTTTTTAAATACCTGCAGGGATGGTGACTCAACCCTTTCCCTGGGCAGCATATTCCAATGTTTGACAAAGGTATTACTGAAGAAATTTTTCCTAATATCTAATCTAAACCTCCTCTGATGGACCTTGAGGCCAGTTCCTCTTGTCCTGTCATTTATTCCTTCGGGAAAGAGACTGACACCCAGCTTGCTACAACGTCAGGTGTACAGAGATACAGTCTCCTCTCAGTCTCTTTTTATCCAGGCTAAACAACCCCAGTTCCCTCAGCTAATCCTCATAAGCCTTGTACTTTAAACCCTTCACTAACTTCATTGCTATTCTTTGGACACATTCCAGCATCTCAATGTCTTTCTTGTAGTGAGGGGCCCAAAACTGAGCACTGTAGTTGAGGTGCAGTCTCACCAGTATTGAGTACAGAGAGATGATCACTTCATTAGTCCTGCTGGCCACACTGTTTCTGACACAAGCGAGGATGCCATTGACCTTCTTATTCACCTGGGTGCACTGCTGGGTCACGTTCAGCTGTCTGTTGATCAACACCCCCAGGTCCTTTTCTGCCTGCAGCTTTCCAGACACTCATTCCCAAGCCTACAGCATTGCATGGTGGTGGTGTGACCCAAGCACAGGACACAGGGACTTGCTGAGTATCATACAGTAGCCCATCAATCCAGCCTCTCTAGGTCTATTTGCAGAGCCTTCCTACCCTCAAGCAGATCAGCACGCCCATCCAACTTGGTGTCATCTGCAAACTTACTGAGGGAGCACTCAATCCCCTCATCCAGATCATTGATAAAGCTATTAAGCAGAACCGGCCCCAACATGGAGCCCTGAGGAACACCACTTGTAACCAGTTACCAACTGAATTTAACCCCACTCACCACTACTCTCTGGGCCCACACAGCCAGTCACTTCTTTACCCAGAGAGAAGTATGTATATATTTTTGTACCCAATGAAGAGTACACATATTTTAGTTAAGAACAGGCTTGTGACTGAACATGACCCACTTCAAGTCCTGCAGTCCCAAAATTATTTGCTTGACATTTTACAGAACATACATACCATCTATGTTAGGTGTCAAAGTTACATCAGTTCTTGTCAACAGAGAGAAAAAGTTGCTTGTAGAATGCAAGTTCAGGCAAGAGATAAATGCAGATGTTCTCAATCAACTGTCATAGAAACATCTTCCATTCCACAAGCCAGATAGAGAGCCTGGGAAATACTTAGTTGCATAGTAAGAAATATTTAAAAAGTAGTGCAATGCTGTATTCTCTTGAATCGCCTTAGTTATAAGACTTGTGTTTCTCCCATGTTAACCCGAAATTTATCAAGACACACTTTTATAGACATCTATTTCAAACTGTTTCTGTGACAAAATCCATCCGTTACAAAATACCATCTCTATCTGAGCTGTGGTGTAAAGCACCTCTTATTCAGCATTTCAGCAACATCAATGTGAAATGAGAAGACTCAGCAGAAAAAAAATATGCATGGAAAGGAAGAAAATTCAGGTCATGATTTCTCCAACTGCTGAGTAAAATTAGTCATCATATGGAAGAACATTTAAGAAGTATCAAGAAAGACCTCTCTCGACAGCAGAATAGTGATAAGAAAACTGTGCAGGTCCTTGGAACACTAAATGAGTTGATAATTCAAAGAGTAGTAGTAATTTAACAGCGGACTTCATTTCATTCAAAATACCTACACATATATATACCTGAAGATATCCTTTGTAATTTCAGTACTGTTTCTTCTTTTCCTTTTTTTCCTCTGTGGAAATGAATGCAGCAATACAACAAAATGTCAAATTGAAACATATCTTTGCCAAAACAGGCTACGTGGACTTACCTCTTACAGGAGAACTACAGGAGTGTCCAGTAACAAAACATGTTTCATATTTCTGGGTTGGATATGTGCTGTCCAAACAGTCCACTGTGTTATCTGTGTGCTAACATGAGATTAATAATTGTTTATGTTTTGACATACATTATCTAGATATTTATGGAAGTATTGCAGCTGATTTACTAGTGATCCTTCAGCCTCTAGACAGACACAGATCTGGATGCTTAGTAGTGATGATTTGTGTTTATTTATAGTCAAATGTAGCTGTGATTTATATAAAGGAGAAAAATTTCAAAATAGAAGAAAATTGATTGCTTTAATGATTTTGTTACGTTTTACCTTCAATGGTAATTACCTTTATGGTAATTCCTTGTATGTTTAAAACTCTAATGCCACAGTTGTGTTAATGATTCATAGTATTGAGCATTCTGGTTTTTTTTTCTACTTTTGTGTTGCAATTTGGAGTAGTGGAGAGAAATTATATCCCTGTCTTGTGAAAACTTTCAAGTATTGAAGTTTGACTTTCTCCTCTGTGATGCATTTACTGTGTTATTCAGAGGATCCACAGAGGGCAAATTTGTGGAGGTGAGAAGTGTAGTCATCATAATACCATCATTATCGATGGTCTCAATCCCTTTGAAAAGTTTCTGCCCATTAAAAAGAGAAGTCATTTGTCCATTGTTCAACTATAAAACACTTGGCACAGAGACTGTTAAAGTCAGTGGAATGTAAATTGGCCATTTGAGATAATATAAATGTTGTTTTTGTTGTTGTTGTTGTTATTATAAAACTGAAAACTGAAATGGATATCTTTTCTCAAATTCTATTTTCTAACAAAAAGTCTTAGTTTTCTAAAGACAAACTGAAAACCACATCTACTTTCACAGGGAAAAAAAACCAACAACCAACCAACCAAAAAATATTAAAATGTCTGTTTAATTGATACAAAGCCTAATTTTAAAATATTCAATATTTTCCAAATTAAACAATTAAAATATTCTGACTGCTTTTTTATCATCCATGAGAGTTAGCTGCATGGAGAATTAAGGAAAAATATTTATGTACAACCTAATCTGCAGTTTTACTTCTATGTCTGTCAGCTATTTTGCTCAAATTCTTCAATAGTATTTAGATTTCATGTCATATTCAAGTTGGGGAAAAGAGGTTACCGAATAGAAAATGCTAAGTGGAACATTTGGCAGAAGTATAGCGTCAAGTTGTTAATGTCTTCCAGGTTAGTCATATGATCATAAAAGTCCTACCAGAAACTTATATGTCGCAATACACATCTGAAAGAGACTTGGCAAGTCGGTTTTTGCTTCCTTAACCATATCTTTGCTATTTTCCTTATATTCTGCCTCCTTTGTTTAATAAATTCCCTCCTCCTTCACTCATGTAGCACATCAGAAATATTTTCCATATCTGCCTTCAGTGTAAATTTAGTGGGATAGTAGGGCATAATAAATGTTTAAAATCAATATAACTTCTCTATATCTTAAATTTTATTTGCTTCCTGTGCATAGCCCTTTAAGATGAGTTACTTCCAACATCACAATGTGATGAATTTCATAGTACCATCTATTTTTGAACCAACTCATGGAATTTTGTTGTAGGCAAACCTCAGCTGAGCTACTTTTTTCTGCTAAAGGTGATTAGAATAAATTTTGCTTTAGTTGCCTACAACTGCAAAAGTTTTGTATCATTTGTCTTAGTACACCAGGCAGCACTGTCTTGTTACCAATTTCAGTTTCTTCTCAAACAATTGCCATCTCTCTAGCTGACCTGATTTAATTAACACTATCCTTCAGAGCTCATTAGTGTGTATTATCAATACAGAAACCTAAAGCCAAAGATGCAAGGATGCATTTTTTTAAAACATATTTTTATTCCAAAATATAGCAAAAAACCCCCCACATCTACTTTGTCTATTTTTAGAGCAAGAATGTGAATTAAATTAGATGCCCTATCCTTTTTTAATAGAAACTGTTTTGGTTTTTGTTTTGGTTTTGGTTTGGTTTTGCTTTATTTAAACACTTACGCACTATGTGGTCTTTAAAATTTTAAAACTCTCTTATTAAAAGTCTACATCCTGCAATATTAAAAAATTTACTATGCCTCTGTGTACTCTCTGTATATATTCTCTGCTACTTATGATAACTGAACCTTGACAAGAATTTATTTACTTGCTAGACTGATTTCACTTGTGGATTACAACATACGACTCTGTATAGGTATTGGGAGATCAGTGTGAAATACATCTAATGAAGCAGTAAATCCACCATATAAATCTTTGTATGTGAGTTACTTACTTTGTTTTTCTGATTTACTCCATGGAAAAGCAAAGCCTATTTGTATGTGACTCATCTAAAATAGGTCAGATGAATTAAGACCTATAAGAGATGTGCAATGGAGATAATAAGTTTTCTAAAATACGTATGTGATATATGTTACAATATATGGAAATAATTTTCTTTGAAGTTGTTGTGGTTTTACCTATAACTTGTCTTTTCTTTCATTAAACCAGACAGCTCAGCAGGTAAACAGATTCTACACTTGGTAAGTGTGGCACTATGTGTTTGTTACCTTTCTCATCAACTGGAGTAGTACAGTACAGCTAACACACCTTAAAAACACTGGATTTTGGCAACAGACTGAGACCTGCTGTCTGTCTGTTCTGGCATCTAGGCCCTAATAATTAAGATTACTAGATCTTTCAGACTTTTCAGAGAGGTGTATACAAATCTCTGCAGTAGATTTACCCTAAGTATACATATCACAAGGTAGTTTTACTATAATTGACAAAGAGAGTTTTCTCCATCTTTTCCTTAAAAGTTCAATTTCAGCACATCGTTGACTTCAGTTTCAGCACAGATTTTGACATGTTTTGACCTGATGCCTTTAGGGATAATAAACAGCTTGATTTACAGAACTTGAAATAACACACGACAAACTACTTCAGGTACCTCCTTTTTGCAGGTTTTTAAATCAAGCAGTTCAGTATATATTGAACATCAGTACTACTGGAAGAAAATAAATAAAGCAGGGAGCACATAAAACTACAAAGAATGCTAGTTAGACTTCAATCTTTCGTATGCAAGCAACTTGTCAAAATGTCAGTGTATGGTATCTTCCAAGACCTATACTAAATTAATAGAGCTGAATTTTTTTCACTGCAAAGTTTAGTGCAGATTAATGACATGAAAGCCAATGAAAATCAGTTTTGAAAAGGAAAAAAATAAATTCAGAATGACAGAAGAAACAGAAATTATGCATTAAATTTTACAGTTGTAGAATAATATGACAAATTGTAAGAGATCTCTTAAGTAAGGTGGAAAACCTGTACCTCCTAAGCATGTATTTGTTCACAAATCATGCTCCACAAGATCATCCTTTTTGACAGTGTCCCATCTAAGTGCAGTTTTTCAACTATTGCAATTTCTTATTGAAATAAGAAGAAGCACCTGCAGTTGCTTATTGAAGACAAAAGTAATTTCAGATGAACACTGATCACATAAAGATGACCAGAAAACTATACTCATTGCTTCTGAATGCTTTAGGGAGAATGAAGAAATCTGAAGCTCTTGGGAGAGCATGCAAGAAACAGCAGATAGACTACATTATATCATAATACTGGCCAGTCCAGTATTTGTAATGTTTATTTCTGTTGAAGATATATGGCTGTATATGCTTTGGGACTATTTCAACTATATTTTTCCATTAATTTTTTCATACCATTCATGCCTATATTCTACTTTCAGCTCTGATGTTTGCTTTTCTGATAAAGTAATAGTTCTGATTTCTCAGTAATACAGACAAATGAGTTTGAGAAGCTTTTATATGCAGTTATTTTTGTAAAATCATTGTAAATTTTTTAGGTATAGCACATTCTGCTCAAAAATTATGCTTTTGTTAATAGATTCATTTTACTGACCTTCATTTTAATTGCTTAGCACCACAGCCTTTTCTAAAGCTGCGAGGGCAACCTTTAAAAATAAATAGTACCAATGTCAATCACCCAAAAACAACACAAAAAAACTTCTGAAAAAATGATCAATTAAGGCCTAAGTACAAATGCAATGCAGCTAGGCAGACTGGATGAATTTACAGCCTCTAAAGCAAAGTATACAATTAGCTTCAAATGCCAGACTTCACATGCCACTGAAGTGGCTGTACATTAAAAACAACAACAAAAAAATCCTAGTGAATTCTGCATTCATGATGAATAGACTTAAGAATTTTGGTGAACAAAAGCTATTCTGCTACACTCATTTGCAAAGGATATAATTAGTTGTTCTTTCAGTTTCCTGGATAAAGATGGCACATATGAAAAATAATAGGCTGTCAATACCCAAAAGGGTTAGAAGTACAGTTTTAACAAAGGAATATATTTAGGACAACAACAACAGTTTTTAGCTGAATATCTGTAGTTTTAGAAGATTTTATGCCAAGAGGAATGTACTTGGAATTCATATGATAAGTTTATATGCCTTGTTTATTTTTATCCCTCTTGTTCTAAAAATGTCTACAATGACAGTAGCATTTTGCTACTGTATTTGCTGCAGTTTTAGGTGCACAAACTTGTTACGGCAAAAATTCATCTACAAGTTAAAGAATGTTAGAAACTGCTTTGTGTGCATGCACCACACAAATGTACAAACCCCAAATACTTTAAAAGGTTTCCTACTGAAACCCATGTCAACATAAAGGAGTTCTAATTCGTGACATTCCATGTCCATGTATGTAGCAGACAGCAGAGCAAATTACAAGTAAAGTAAATCTAAGGTAAGAATAAAGATCTAGGATTTCTGCCTAGATTTTACAATTAATGTTATTGTCCTGTGGTTTCATATTCAAGATTATATATTAAAAACATGTGATTACAATTCCTCATTAAAAACTGCATAGTTGAGAAGGCCACCAAGAAGTAACGTTTTTATTTCATATACAGCAGATAGTGGAACCCGATTTCAGATAATTTTTAGACTTCTTTTGGGCTCACGATTTGTACTTCATACTACTCATATGTGAGTTTTCCTATTGGAAGGATTCATCACTAGCTATCCAATTAATTAAGCAAGAGTTGGAAATTTTATCAGTGTATTTCAAGTGAATGTCCTGAAATATTGGGGTTTATCTCTGCATGCTGCATTTCAAAAAAATCCTCTTTTTTCTTAGTGTAGAATGAAAGAACATTCGAAATTTCATGGGTCTAAAATTTTCTGGATCTTGGAGTAAAATATCTTACCTGCCTCTTGTAGATTGCTATCACTGACTGTACAGAGACAAAAAAAAAATCATGAAGGGCACAAAAGGCGTCCCAAAAGAAGACTAAAAGTCGTAAGTGATAGTATTAGGTCTGCAGCGCTATGATTATGTTGCTGGCTTATCCTTGGCTTGAAGTCATGCTGTGGAGCAGAATGTGAGGAGCTGCTGGAGACGCCATGAGAAACTCATGGTGGACACGTCACACAACCATGGTGACAGAAGTTAGTAATAGTGTCATGATGAGAAGCTGAATGTCTTAGGTGGGTAAGGGGGGATTACCTGAGAAATGGTTTTACAGACAGCTGGGGCAAGTGGGAAGGAGCAGAATTATAATAACTGGCATTATAATAACTCTCAATTTTGAAGAATCCAGAAAATTATTGTATTTCATTTTTTGCTAGCAGTAAGGTACCTTTAGTTTCAGTGCAGGAAGGCTGATTCGACCTATTTCACACCTTCAGCATTTTAAAGTCAGTCTCATTTTTGCTTACGTGCATGTGCCTGGCTAGATCTCCAGAGAACCTTCTCTCCTATTCAGATACTCTTTTTATGTAGACACTACTAATTAACCATTTAGTGAATCGTTACCAAGAAATGCCTAGCAATCCAGCAGCTCTGACAGAATAGTAATATTATAATCTCATAATACATACAGATTAATTCGTATTTAAAAAATCAGATTATGTCAGCTATACACTATTTTGTTGTCTCAGTATATTATCCTGAACCCTTTTATTATTCAGTTGGTCTACCACAGCAATTAGCTTCCCAGTCTCTCTAGTCCCTGTTGAATTATCTGAACTTTGTCTCATATTTTTCATGCTGTCCATCCTACTTCCAATTCCGCTCCGTACTTGAGCCATACAACCCATATGACTTCTAGACAGGCAAGAGACTGTTCTGTGGATAATCTGGGGCTATGTACATGCCAGCTTGTTAGCTGCACAATGTCAAGCAAAATCAAGAGTAGTAACAGTCTCATTTTCCCTGTTTAACAGGGGAATCAATAGGATTTATTTTTATTTAGTTAGACATTGTTTTTCACAAAAGCTTGTAGGAACTTCAACCCTTTGAGGCTTCAGACCCTCTGTCAAATTTGGTTGAAATCATCCAGAGTTCACCTATTAAGGGGAATGGCTAGAGGAGACAAAGAAAGATTACAGATCAATTGCATATCTCTGCTTTCCTAGTGGAATACACTAAAAACTGTTCCAAATGTGTGCCCTTTTTTATGAAATTCAGCTAAACTGTCATAACTCATGATCTGCTATTACTGCACCTAAAAGCTCTGCACCTAAAGGCTCTCTTATACTATGAGAAGCACAGTATAAAACTCTTCATGGAGACCAAAAGATTCATATTGCTGGCAGTATAAAGAAACTTGAAAAAAAAAGATGAGAATTTCATCAATAAAGAAAAGCATTTCCAGTTCCTTAATTTCACTTTAAGAGTAGTTGAAATGGTTGAAGACACAGAAAATTACGCCTTGGAAAGAAACATCAAGAACAACAAAGCATCAGAAGGCATGAGGGCCTAGTTTTGTCATGCTACCAGTTTGGAGGCTGCAAGCATGGATTAAGGAAGCGTGAAGGCTGCTGTGTATGTCCTCTTGATATTCTAGAAGTTGGTACTATGGTTTTTAAAATTTCACATTTCAAACATGATCTTATTCTCCAAAGATGAGACCTACTTTGTCACCACTGAATAAAACAAAAGATGATAGTTTTACATCTGATGTATTTCTTAGTCAAGACAAGATTTCTATGGCACGGAAAGCCCATTTTCAGTTAGGGTTAACAGAATTTAAATGTGGTAATAAGCATAACACTTTATGTTTTCAAATGGTTCTCCATATGAAATTTGCTTTTCTGTGCTACTGATTATGGATTTCTAGTGATATATCTAATTTCTTGATTAAGTTTTGCTATATTACCTACTTCATTTCACTCTTTCATGTAAGGATACTTTCCTTCAAGACCTCCCAATGGGTTGTGGTTGGAACATCACTTTCTAAAGTAGGATCCTGGCAGATTCAATGACAAACACTGGCATGTCAATGATAGACTGGACTTTAGCAAGTGTATAGTACAGATTATAAAAACACTGAACTTCATTAGAATAGTTGATATTTGTAATCCTTATCTGACATATTAATCAATGTATGATAGTACATTCATATATCTAAAACATGAACAGAAAATTCTGTCTTTAAATGATTCTGTTTTTTAAAGTGGGAAACTGCTTATTCAGTGTTTTTTTCAATCATTTATTTTCATTTCACATCTGAATGAGAAGTTCTGCCTGGTCTTTTATTTCTTTACATCTCCTGTAGAGTGTAAGACTTTAAGTTTTACCTTTAAAGGGCAGAAAGCATCATTGCACTTTGCTGAATTGAAAGCATAACTTTAAATAATGTAGAACATATCTACACAGCAGTGCAGAGGCAGATTCAAGCAAACTGTGTTCTAGCACTGCAGGATTCAAGCAAATACTGATTCAAAACCACTTCAGTCTCTCAGAGGTAAGGCTTAACAACTCCCACACAAACAAGCACTAAAACATCTAAAGGTCTGTTGTCCCATAAGAGAGGCAAACTGACTTGAAGGAGTGGAAGTACTCAGAAAAATGAAGCTGTATTCACTTATGTCATTAATTGACTTTTGACTTCCAAAAGTATAGGAGTGTTTTGATCAGCCCAACACTTCAGAAAGCAAAGCATGATTACATCCCTGCTGAATATTTAATTTCATTTTTTTAATTAGTCATTCTCTTACTATATTTTCTTATGCTTTACATTTTGCCTCATTCACTTAGTACCCTTTCTCCTATAAATGAGGCAAAACTACAGAAATTATGAAGTTTTCTAATAACTTAAAAAAACCCACAAGACAACTCTCCTACCCAAAAACTAAACAAAAGCAAAACAAAGAAAAGCACACTCACACACATATATATGGGTCTCTCAGTTTTCAGGTATTATTGTTGTAGAGTGGTCTTATCAGTGCAGAATGAGAGACTAGGTAACATCCAGTCAGGTGATTACATAGGAAAACCACTGCCTATGAATTCATTTAATGCAAGTAGCTAAAAGTCTTTTGACCAGCACATATGATAAAGCAGGAAATAAACAGAATACACTGTATCTGTCCCTCTTCTGACTTCTGGAAATAGGGAAAATTTTGGCAGAAGGGGTTGGCGAGATAAGAACAGCTAGTTGATAGTTAGAAGTAGAGCTAAATTGACTTTTCTGAAATATTTCAGGAATTTAACCGCAGAAGTTGTTATGTATCAATGTAAAGCAAGAGAAACTCCAGTTGTGGCTTCAGAAAGCATAGCAAAAATACACTTTGCTATGCAGTTTCAAGCAAAGTGTGCACCATTACAGATCTTTGTGTGAAAAGTTCTTTGTTCCCTCCTATTAATTACCCTTCGACAATAGCAAATAAGGTTAATAGGCACCAAAGTGTTATTATTTAAATGTCAACACACTTACTTTCACAATTTATAGACAAGCCAGCAATTCAATTTCACTTATTTACAGAAGCAAAGGTATTACTATTATGTGTTAGGAATACATAGAATCTTTTAATGACTTATGGTTTTCTGTAATATTTGCATAAGAATCTCTAATTATTCATTTATGCTTTTCACTTTTGAATGCCTGCCTTCTTTCTGAAGAGCAGGTAATATTACCCAATTGAAGAAGGTAGCAATAATTTTCTTTTTTCTTAGATCTTTTATTAAAAAAAAAAAAAAAGACAAAGTTTCCCTGGAAGATACGGAGTGAACAGGATAAACACTTCTGACATCTGAAATATTAGTTGCAGCTTTTGGACACTATAGAATGTTCTTCCCTGAAGACACTCAAGATCAAGTTGGATGGGGCTCTAAGCTACCTGATCTATTGGGTTGGCCAAAAAGTAATTGTGTTTCTTTCTGGGTAAATGAAAGACAAAGTTTTCATGGGAAACAGAAATTGTATTAAATACTATAGTGTCCATTTTGTTCAATTACATTTTGCCATCTTTCAGGCAGCTTCATGATTCTGCTTTCAAAAAGTTCTTTTTTGGCAAGCAAAAGTTCCAAGAATAATTTGATATCCTCATCAGCAATGAAAGTTTTACCATTCAAGGTGTTTCGTAAAGAACAAAACAAATGGTAGTCTCATGATGCCAGGTCTGGTGAATATGGTGGATATAGTGACACGCCCCATTCAAGCTGCAATAGTTTTTGATGAGTGACCAAACTGGTATGTGGTCTGGCATTATCATGGAGAAACAAAACACCTTTGTGATTCATCAGTTCTGGGTGCTTCTGTTGGATGGCATTTAATTTATCCAGCTGATGACAGTACATGTCTTAATTAATGGTTTGGTTCCTTGGAAGCAATGCAAAATACACAATACCTTTGAAATCCCACTAGACTGACAGCATCACCTTCCTTTGCTGAAGATCTGCTTTGAACGTGATATCCTTCCAATCCTTCATAGCCTTTTACCTCCTTGGAAAAGAAGTCAGAGTTGCAGGAAAAGTATTTAAGTTAAGATTCAGTTGCATCACAAAACAACTGGCATCCACCAACATGGAGAAAGTATTCAGTAAACTAAAAACAATAAAAAAATCAGCTGTCATGAGTAACTGCATGTGTATACACTTGTGGTGTGGGACTGGGCCAGGAATATGGGACAGTGCAAGGAAAGTAGTAAAATTTGATAGAGGCTCCCATTCATGAACAGTATCTGCACTAGCATCTATGGTTTCTATGTCATCTTAATGCTCTAGGCAAAGGAGACTAGATGGAATTGTACATTTTCGATAAGAAAGAAATATACTAAAGCATTATTTTGTTTTCAAATCTTCAATCTCCCTTTTTGCTATGTCAAATGAAACAAAAGTTACCTAGGCCTTGGTGAAGTGCTTTGTTCAATCAAGTAGTTTAATCACCAGCAGAATATTGCATCTATGTTAGCCTTAACACTTACTAGTTAATATCTTTGAAATGTAGGTGGTAAAAGCCTAAATGACCACAAAGTGTAATCATTTTCTTTGGGCCATCTCAGGGGAAAAAAAAGTTAATATCACTTTCTTCTATAATGTTTATAGAACATTAGAATGTTCTACATATAAACATATAGAATGTTTATCACTTTCTTCTATAATGTTTATATCACTTACTTTATTTAGGCAGTTGTTCTATCACCCAGTGACCTCTCCACACCTAAGGAGAGGAATTGAGGAAAGGAAAAAAAGAAACCCATGGATTGAAATAGAAACAGACTTAATAAAATAATAATTAAAACCTAATATTAATACCGATATCAATATAAGGTACACAAAGTTATACTCATCCCATGTAGTGATCGTGAGCTCTGCACTTCCAGCAGTGAATGTTAGATGTCAAACACTATGAGCACCACAGCTCCAGCAAAAGTGTAGCAGTCACAAGTAACAGCACAGTAGGTCTCAGGAGCAGAGTGATAGGAGAGAACGTCCAGAGATGGCAATCACTGAAGAAAGAGCCATCCCCAGAAAACTTTCCTGTTTATAGAAAGTATGACATTTGTGGCATTGAATACTTCTGTTGGCTATTTTGGGTCAGCTTCCCTGGCTTTTGCCTCTCCTAGCTTTTGTACCTGATTAACTCAAAACTGCTACAGACCTTGATCACTGTGGCAACCTGCATACTGGTTGCTGGGCTGATCACAAACTAAAACAAAATGTCTTACCAACTTTGCTCCTACCAAATCAGTTACTGCAGCCTTCTCAAAAATGCAGCTTTCCTGAATAGAAAATTCTAAATCCATACCAGTGAAACCAGGACAATCATATTTCAAAATATGTTTTACTTTGCTTTTCTGATCAACTCATGAGCCCTACTCATAACTAGCAATATGAGCTGTAATTTTTACTGGGATTCCTTATTAATCTGATAAAGAAATAATTTAAGTGTTCCATCATTTGTTTACACACAAAAAGATGAGGAGAAAAGTGGGGGGTTCACATTCCAATTGTAAATGAATTTTTACAATTATGTTTTCATTTGTCCGTACATGAACACAGGTTAGAAAATAACCCTTTATATATTATTTTTATGAATGGTTTTCCTAGTTTATTTTAAATTGTAGAGGAAAAAACTAAAAAAATGCATGCTTTGAAATTCTGTTGTTTTCTTCTTCACCATTGTAATCATGAATATGAAAAAATATTTTTAACATTCCAACTGTATATAAATATATTAAGGAAATATTTTTGTACAGTTAAATCACACACTGGCATTATTACATGAATGTTGACAAACGTCCAAAAATTGATGTGAATGATTAAGAGACTGTAATATTGTATAACTGATAAATATTTTTTGTAGTAAACAGAGGGAGAGAGAGAGTAGTCCTTTATGTTGTGTAGGGTGTACTATGAATAGAATCAAACAATTTCTCTAGGAATATATTCATATTATACTGTAAAATGTAATCATATGACAGGTGTCTAGGAAAAAATGTCTATGGAATCAAATCATCAACAGATACACTTTTGAAATAGTTAGGATGAATTGCATATTTTACCACTAAGCAAAATTGTTATAAATAGAAAGTTAAACTCATGACTTAGTATGCATAATATTAGATCTGTATCGATACACAGAAAAAGATTTTTTCATTTAAACTTAAGAAAAAATCTCATTTATTAATTCATACAATACCATGAAATATGAGTTATTGCAAAAGCAACCAGCTTAGACAGCTCATTAATCTTTCTCATACAAATATTGTGATCCCTCTATCTTTCCTTAACTATTTTTGTGTGTATGATTTAAGGATTAAAGATATTATAACTAGTTTCCATGACAGCTTGAGATACAATGTGTTCTGCAACATGATGAACAATTAAACTGTGATTTAATTTCCCTTATTATTTTATGGTAACATAACATTAACAAAATAAATATGCTCCGATCATGCTATGTAGGCGAAGCAGTTTCCTGCTTTAACACTAAATTCATGCATTTGCTGAAACTAACCAGATTTCCACTAGTCTAAATAATCTGTACTGACATAGTATTCTTTCACAGAGCCTAAAATTATGTCTCCACAGCCCACATTTTGTAATGATACCCAAACTGGTTTTCATGGAGATATCTTGTATACCAGAAGCAATGCAGCTGCAGTGCTCCTCCCAGGTTGTGTTAAGAGAATGTTAAATTGGCTCCAGTATTTGAGTCAGCTTGTTCACAATTTGCTAATTTGGGTATTTCCAAGTGACCGTACTTTGCTAAATGCTCTGATGGAAATATTTCCATTACTTCCAGTAGCCTTTGACCATGTTCTGAACAACCTGTAGCAATAAATGGCATACAAATTACATAAGTTATATGTAAACTATTTTTTAATTTTGTTCTTAACATACTGAACACTGACAATGTATGTTTGTTACAGTCATAAAGATCAAGTCCCTTATTTAACTTAGAAGGCTGGGAAAAGGATCTATAGTTATAAGCATTGTAAAGATTTTCCTGAGGGTTTTTTGAGGCATTAATTTTGGAATGTATTCACATTATTCCACTTAAAAATAATACACACAGTCTCTTTCCACATTGCACCTTGTGCCCATTGCCTCCCTTCCTGTCACTGAGGGTCACTAGAGAGAATCTGGATCCATTTTCTCCATTGTGTTCTATTAGATAGCTGAGGACAGCCATAAGGTGCCCTCTTAGCCTTCTCTTTTTAAGGCGAAACAAATTTATCCAGCCTCTGCTTGTGTATCATGTCCTCCAGCCCACCTTGGTGGCCCACCACTTGACTCACTGTACAAGCTACATTTTTGCTGGTACAGACAGAACACAACTGGCTTTCTTCACCGCAGGGGCACACTGTTGATTCATGTGCAAGTTGCCCTTCAAGGCCACTTTTTTTCTTATTTTGTCTTGGGTTCTTAATCATTTCCACTCTGCTATGGTTTAAGGGTTAACAGCCTGAAAGGGAAGGAGAGGTGGTGTCTGTAGGACCCTGGGGGGTCAGAGATCAGAAACACAAGCCTTCTTGGGTGTGGTGGTGGTTTGGAGGATGCATGTTCCTGGGTACAGTCAGAGTGTGAGACCCCTCCGTGAAGTGACCCAAAAGAAAAATGGTTTTAAATGGGGCCCCGAACAACAACAGGCCTTTGAGCAAATAAAACAAGAGATAGTCCATGCAGTAGCCCTAGGACCTGACCGAACAGGACAAGAGATCAAGAATGTGCTCTATACTGCAGCTGGGATTGTGGTCTCCGACAAAAAGCACGGGGAGAGACTCGAGGCCGCCCCTTAGGATTTTGGAGTGGGGGATATAAGGGCTCTGAGGCCAACTACACTACAACTGAAAAGGAAATACTGGCTGCCTATGAGGGAGTCTGAACTGCTTCAGAAGTGATTGGCACTGAGGCACAACTTGTCCTGGCACCCCGACTGCCAGTCCTGGGCTGGATGTTTAAAGGGAGAGTTGCATCTACACACCATGCCACCAATGCCACCTGGAGTAAATGGACTGCCCTAATAACCCAGCGAGCTCGAATAGAGAGCCCCAATCGGCCAGGCATATTGGAAGTGATCAGAAATTGGCCAGAGGGTACAGATTTTGGAATACCACCAGATGAGTTGGTGACCTGGGCTGAGGAAGCCCCCCTGTATAATGACCTCTCAGATAATGAAAAGCAATATGCTCTTTTTACTGATGGATCCTGCCGCCTTGTAGGAAGTCAGCGGAGGTGGAAGGCCACTGTCTGGAGCCCATGGGGGAAGAAGGTGAATGGAGCCAGTTTGCAGAGGTAAAAGCCATCCAGCTGGCCCTGGATGTTGCTAAAAGGGAGACATGGCCAGCACTTTACCTCTATACAGACTCATGGATGGTCGCAAATGCCCTATGGGGATGGTTAAAAGGATGGACAAGGGACAACTGGCAGAGCCGAGGGAAGCCTATT